>NW_027397098.1:12072622-12123045 GCF_003265705.2 Callorhinus ursinus
GGTGGTACCACTGCTATCTATAGGGGGGTGAGACAGGGGTATCCTTTTGCATCCACAGAATTTGAGGTTCTCATAAGTTGGGTACAAATTGGTATCTAGCACTTAGAATTGTGAGTGTGGATCTCAAGACAGTGCTCTGCATTTGCCGTATCTGGGAAGTTCTTTGGGAATAATCATGGGTGTTTAAGCAGCAAGATGCACCTCAAAAGTAGAAGAAAATGAGACCTGAAAAGATAAGTTGGTATAAGAATGGCTTGTCAAGCACTGGGTCAGAATTTTGTTGTTAATATTTAAGATGAACTGCACCCTTCTTTTTTGTTTTTTAAAGATTTATTTATTTGACAGAGAGATAGGGAGAGAGCACAAGTAGACAGGCCAGGCAGGCAGAGGGAGAGGGAGAAGGAGGCTCCCCGCCGTGTGGGGAGCCTGACGTGGGGCTCGATCCCAGGACCCTGGGATCATGACCTGAGCTGAAGGCAGCCGCTTAACCAACTGAGCCACCCAGGCGTCCCTGAACTGCATCCTTCTAAGTTCAGCTTTGTTCTGTATTTCCACATTTCCTCATCACCAGCATAATAGTGAATGCTTCCTATGAGTGATATTCAAAAGAGGTTACAGAAGGCAGAAGAAAAAACCCTATTTTATGTTGCCAGCTATAAACAAGATCATGGGCATTTCTGGAAAGGACCCGAGGTTTGGCCAGTGGCTTCAGGGTGGTACTGAGGATAACACACTCTGAGATACAGTAACTGTGGTTGTTTGCTGCAGCTTCTCTGTGATTCCTGCAAGTCCAGATTTCCTTTTGGTTTTGTTTCTGTGTGTTTGTTTTTGTTTTTAATTGAGTAGTACCATGATCAAGCTTGCATTTAGTAAGAGCTCATTGGTCGCAGGAAAATATGCAAGATTTAGGCAAAAGGCATTACTCATATCTACTTTTAATATTTAGGTGTTGGTGAGCCATTTGAAGAATCCGTTTGGAAGAGGGAGAACTGCGAATTGATAGAAAGTCTTGGGACTGAGATGATGGTAGGTTAATTGCAACTTTAATGGAAGTCTCATGTGATGCAAGACACATTTTTATCTGCGGAGCTATCTGGTTTTCAAAAGCATGAGAAAACAACATGGATGGCTGACTGATAAAATCTATGAGAACATGATTTGGGGCAAACATGTTAATACATCAATGTGACAGTGTAAGGAGTGGGATTTTAAAAGACGTTATATTTAAATATTGGGCAGAAACCAGCAAAATGAAATTTTACAAGTATATGATTTTTTTTTCTCCCAAGTACATGTTTCTAGAGAAGTTTTTTTGTTACATACTCTTCCCAATCCCAGTCTGAGTTCTCAGTAAATGCTCATTCTTGTCACTGTTTTATCAATGGTCTTTAGGAGAAATACTCACTGGTTTAACAACATTCTTGTCCCATTACTTACTGTCTTGAGATGCTGAGGCATGCTTTGACACGCTCTCTCATATACTTCTTTTGTGTCCTCAGACAAGGGAGGATACTACCGCCTTAGTCTCAGTATTGAAATGCAACTAACGTGACACGTCGTCAATAATTTGCGTAACGTTCATCCCACTTTTTGGAACCTCTTCTAAGGAAGTACTTCAAAATGTGAGAGACAAAACCATATGCATGACTGTTTTCCAAAACAAGCTATATAAAAGAATGAAATACTATAAACAACCAAAAAGAGTAAGAGCAGGAGAGAGTTAGAAAAGATATGTATAGCAGATCCTCTGAGAGACACACTGTGCTCTTATTCAAAATGGTGGCTGTGAAGAAATGCAGCACTGTGCAAATGTTTATATAATAGTAATGGTTTTGAGAGAATACAGAGTTATATTTTTTCCTCAATTACAGTTGTATAAAATTTAAATTCATAGGAAAAATACTGGAAGGAAATGCATAAAGTTATTAACCTAATATTAGAATAGAAGTGTGATAATTTTTAAATTTTATTTTATCTAAGCTATAAATATTATATTACATATATATGCACTTTTACTTCTATCTGTTTATATCTGTTATATATATATATATATTATTGTATATGTTGTATGGTACACACTAAACAACACTACCCTAGCGAGCTCTGTAGACAGAAATCCCCCTCCCACCACGCATTTTCTTCCTGTGCCCTGTCTTTATGCCATTATTCAATCCTGTGTATGCTTTTATGTATCTGCCAATTTTCACAATGAAATTTTAATTTCCCTTGAGGGAAAAATTTAGGTTTTATTTTCTAAGGCCATACTTTTGCAGTGCTTTGCACAAAATGTGCACTCCATAAATACTTGTTAAACAAATAAATTATGTGTCAAAACCATACATTGATGTAAACATTTTGATTGAAAAACAACTATCCTTCTAAGTGAAACATGCAGCATGAACTACATTTAAATTACCAGCAAGTTTCAATTTCAGGTCAGTTTGTTTAAAATGAAAAAAAAATTAAATCAATAAATCAATAAAGTAGAAAATATGACCAATCCATGGTAGTATAATATAGTGGTCATTTGTCGTGTGCAGAACCAATCAGACATTTTTAACAGACCCTTAAGGAATTTTTTATTTTAAAACCTTCAGAGAAAATTTTCATCTAGAGACTAAGGAGGAAGAAAAACTATAAATATCTATGTTGGTCATATACAAATTCATCTTGAGTTCCTTATATGTGACTTAACAGAGTATTCTGACAATGTAGCCCAGACACATTTTTTAAAAATAAGCAAATATTTACAAAATGAAAACAAATCTATGTAGTTGTCTATGTAAAAAAGATATATCACAGACTATTCCAATAATCAAATGAAATATTGGATGGATATCTAATACATGTACCAGTTTACATAAGTGCAAACAGTTCTGCAGGAAGTGTGTATTTACTTATGTCTTCATAAATGTTCATACAGCCTTCACCTTCCCTTTCCCCGGGACACACAATGTGAATTATACAAGTAGCATAAGAGCCCAATAAGCGAAACCACATTCTTCGGGTCTAACTGTCATTAATCATTAGTGATCCTGGGTCAATAAGTATCTGACTTCGATAATATGAAAGATAATATGTTTCTCCCAAAGACAATGGAATTTCTGAAGCAAAATAACCTCCCTTAAGAATACAGAGACTGCAATACAGAATAGAGCAGATGATGAAGAAAGTGGTAAAGGAGAGCTACGTGACAAGATCTGTTAACAATGTACAATGTGAAAACAAATTTGTATATATATACTTTTTAAGAAACAGAATCAAAAGATTTTGGTAAATTCATCAAAGAAGAGATTCTTAACTGGAATTTTCCCTTGATACACCTCCTTGGGTCTTAATACATATTTTAGCAATTAACCCTTTAGGAACTATCTGAGCAAATATCACCTTAAGATTAATATTTTAATTTGTATTACAATTGAAATGTTAATTTTCTAGAATGGAGTCCTATTGGGCTAATACACATGGAACAAATTCCATACTAACTTACATAATGGGCTACATTCAGCTAGGAGATTTTTAGCTGATGCCAATGACGGAGGTTAAAGCTCAAATAGGGACAATAAGCATCTTTAACTTCATGGTGTGTGGAACATCAGTGTTTTAGAATCAACAACTTGAGACTAAATTATGTTATAGTTATATGACTCATTATATATAACCCTGGCCTGTTTTAATTTTAGTGGACATAATTTTTCTTGCATTTAAAATAAGGCAGCAGAATTGATAAGGTTCAAAACATATGGCTTGCCATATGTTAAATCATATTTTATAATAAAAAATTATGTGACTAATATTGTGGGTTTTATGTAAAACAGCTCTCCTTGGCAACAAACACTGCTATTTGGGAAATTCAAGATACACCTAAAACACCTAAAGGAACAAACAGCATATAATAGGTGCTAATATGATGATTGGGATCTTCTGGATGGCAAACGTCAAAAACACACTAGCTACAGTAAATACGTGTGCTGGGTGGAGTGAAATAAGGGTGTAAATATATACAAAAACACATAAGAAAACATTTCTGTGGGCTGGAACTGGGGCACTGCCCATTTACACTCAGCCTGCAAAGGCAACTGTAATGAAGCAACTTCCTTTGGCTGATCCTAGAGGTCAGCCTTTCTCAGTCTCTGTCTCTGTCCCTCTCCCTGCCTGGCCTGCCCCACTGTGGAATGGCCAGCTCCTTTCTGTGGCACTCAGTCCTGAAGGTGGGCCAGTTATAGGCAGGGCCTCAACCTAACCGCACTCTGCCCCTGGCTTCTCCACCTTGATTTCAAATCCCTCTCCATCTCAGGGCCACTCCACTTCAGGGTCCTCTCCCAGGGAGAGCAGGCTGATGGGTAAATGTGGTCTTAATGGCTTGCTCCCTTGTAGGACTGTAATTTGAGCAGACCTACCACAGATGGCTGGCCAGAGGCCCACAGCTGGCTTCCGCCCAGTCCCTGGTCCAGTGAAGGAGGGCAGAGATCTTTAGCTCTCTCAGTCCACACACTGCCTTTGGTATCCCCCCACTATTTGCATGGTGCTCCGTTCCAAAATAAATATAGCTCTGTTCATTAAGTAGTTAAGTCCAAAAAACGTAATACACATTTATATCCTAACAACTTAGGGGCCACTGGAAAAAATAACACACATAAACTGAAAGAAAAATATTATTTTATCTTATAGTTAATTACCATTAGTGGAAAATGTGCACCTGCTGGGAGCTGTGCAATTTCTCTATCTTCATTTCTTGATTCACATTTTCATTGTACATGCTTTTAATCACACCAACCATCCAAACTCCTGCTTTGCAAAGGGGTGCCATTACTGAAAGGATTATAGTGTGATCTAATATTGAAACTATTAATTATGCAAGTTAGTATTGTAGCAGTGTTTGACAGATGTCAAGTATCTCAGTTTCCTTCAAAGTTGGAAATATCTTGTGGTGCCCTATGAGTTTGGTTGGTCCCCAGGGGCACCTTCATGCAGTTTCTGAACCATGTTAAGATAAAGATGGCAGATTGCATGATACACAATAACTTACATATGAGTAAATCAACATGATTTTTTTTTTCTCAGAAGGGATTAATGGGCATGGCAGAAATGCAGAACGTTAGAATAGTTCAATTGAGCTAATTATTAGGAACATGTAACAGTTGTAATAAAAGTTGTTAGAAAAATTAATCACTGAAGAGAATTCTATGGGAGACCTCAGTCTGAAAGGATGGATAAAAAGTATGTTGAGATGAGGAAAGTAGGTATGTCAAGAACTTAAGGAAGCCAGAGTAGTGGCAAGACAAGAAAGGGTGACCACTCAATGCAGCTTTGAATGAGACTGCTCTGCCAAGGGTGTAAATATTGAGTCAATGTTGGGGAGATGCCAATGGGAATCTTCTCTGTAACCCAGTACAAGGTGATGAGGACTTAGAATTCATTAGCCAGTGTCTGGGGGAATGAGGAATGGAGACAGAGCTGGGGAGGCTCTCCCTCTCATTTCCCTGAGACTTTGTTCCATCAATCAATACTTTCCCTTTATTTCCTATAACTTTGTTGTTGTCTCTCTAATTGCTTCTTTTCTGTCAGCAGGAGCATGGACCCACTGAAATCTGACTGCTTGTTACTCCTACAAATGATGCATGTTCTTGCTCAACATTCTCCATGTTGCAGAACCCCATGGGTGTTTCTTGGTCACTCCCTTACCAAATTCTCAAAACCCTGCATCTCCTTCCTGTCTCCTCTCTGGACACCCTTTCTTCATCTCCTTTGTGGATTTCTCCTCTTTGTTAGTTCTTTAAAAATGCATTTTCTTTACAGCCCAGTTCCAGTCCTCTCCTCACTCTGTGAATGGAGCCCATCCTCAAACTGGGTTGTCCTTTTACTTACTAGCCCTTTCTCCAGTCAGGCTCCTGCTTCGCACTTAGACTCAGCCATACTGAGCCCACTGCCACGCTTCAACTGACCATGTTCTTTTATGCTTCTTGCACAATGTTATTTCCTCTATCCTGGACTAGCCACATAACCTGTACAGACCAATGCAAAATGAAAACACGGAGCTTCTTGTCCAAAAACTACTATGAGTTTCAAGATGGTGACATCGGAACACTAAGCCAAAGCATGAATCCTTTCTAAGTGAGGGCCGAGTGCCTACTGAGGTCACACCCTGCCTTATCTTCTCCTCACCCTTCAACACTCATCTCAAGCACTCCCTCTCCCAGGAAACCTGCCTGACCAGCTGTCTCACCCATCTAAACCCACTTTCTCTGTCTCCCACTCCTCTGTGTACCTGAACCCTGGTTCTCATCACTGTAGATGCTGACCTCCTGACTGAATGGGAGAGTCTTAGTAGCAGAGATTGTGTGTCTTTGTATCTCCAGCACTTTGGACCATGCTTAGTAAAATTCAGTCCAAAGTGAATGCAGGTAATATGGAGGGGGCAGAGAATAGAAAGCAAAATGTACAAGGACATAGATTTGGATGATGAGAAAAAGAGAATACAAATCCAAAGATATGATTCCATGTGAACTGTATGACAGTTCAGGGAGGCAGAATGGGGAGGAAAATTCCGAGTTGAGGGAAGTTGATAATACAGTACAGAACTGGTGGAAAATCCAAAAGTCTGACCTCTACTTAAATGGCCCTTGTTGAATTTGTTTTGAAGTTTACATACAAAATTCCAAATGAGAAACAGGAGCATAACCTTACATTTCAGGTAATCTTACTAAAAGCAAAACTAAAAACACAGCTTCTCAGGTGTGTTCCTGTTAAGCACCTGCTCTTTGTCCTGGTATAAGGAAGGGACTGTGTGCACTGAGGAAGAAGAAGTAGTGTGTTGAAGAGTCATGAAATCTTCTAGCATGTATTTCTACCATTCGCCCATCTGCTGCCCTACGGACATTTCCAGGTAAGACATCTTGCGGGGGGAGGTGTGATGACCAGCGTGTCACACTCCGTGGTGCCACCACAGACCACTGCATGCATTTCTCATGCACATGATGGTATGGCTGAATGAGCAGAGTGGTACAATCAGGGCCAGGATAATCTACACACCACAGTCAGAGCATCATGGTGATTTCCTTGACATTCAGTCTAAATTCCATAAAACACATGTCTCGTGAAACCTGTATTTAAAAATATCTTGCATTTGATCATCCTGCTATCAAATTGGCTGCAAGTGAGCCTCTACATTTTTTAATAAAGGAGCATGCTGTTGGCAGTAATACCACAGCAAGAGTCCAGAACACTATGCCAACATCATCAAATTTCTCAGAGGTGTAGTTTTATGCAACAAATCTGTCTGCAGAACCTGAGAGGGGGGAAACAATCACAGGCAAATGAGTTGAAAACCGTTAATGTGAGAACAGTTATAATTTGTGTGTGTTGTTAGGTGCTCTACGTGATTGTTAGATTTTTTTAAGTGTAGAAAATAATCAAAAGTAAAGAAAAACAAGAGAAATCTGTGATTGTCAAAAGAGCACACTGGCTTTCTCTGGTTGGTCCAGAACTGGGGGGCAGAAACAGGGTAGATGGTCACTGTTGTCTGGGTCCTGACAGTTCTAGAATGATCGATCCCTGCACAGGCTGCAGGTCAGAGTCCCACTGCCATGTGTGGTCTGGGATTGTCCACGTGTAAATTCAGTCTCTTGATGACAATTAATTCTCAAGAAGACCTCGTGAGTAGTTGTATTTAACACTGAAGACTTGTAGGGTTTAGGATATGATGGGAGAAACGGTGAAGGGCCCAGTGTCATTTTTGAGTGCCTGCTATGTGACAAGAACTACTCATAGCACTTATTTTTATATATTTGAAATTGAAAATAAAAAATTTATATTACTCACATCATCTTGTGGTTGGAGAAATGGACTCACAAGAATGCAGATAGAAAATGGCAGAGTAAGTGTTGATTTTATTTGGTGGAAGAGGGCTTGCAATGATTTCTAATGCTTCACATGTGTATGATTCTATTATGAGAATATTGGTGTAAATGTATTACAGTGCTTTAATCATGAGTAACGAATAACCCAACTCCATCTTTCTTCCACAACAGAAGAGATTTCCATTCCAGGACAATGCTTACAGTTGGACCCAGACATACAAGGAGGTCACCAAGGCGCCGTTTCCCTAAGTGTCAGCTTCCTTCTGAGGCTGATGGTTCTTCTGTGGCTATAACGTGCTAGCTAACAACCAACTGCCCTTTGGAAGACAACAGGTTTCCTCATCCACAAATGGGAAGGAGATGGAGACATAGATTATAGAGGGAGAGAAGCTTTCCTACTGTGTTTTTTTTCCTCAGAAATGCTAAGAAACTTTATTTTTCCCCAAGGAGAGGGAGGAATGGATATTGGAGAAGCAACGAGTGTCCAATTTAATAAAAGAGGAAGACAACCTTCTTACGTTAGTATTCATATTGTGAAAGAGTAAAGAGGATACTATCAATGAAGGGGGGCACTGTCACCTCAAAGAATTTCTAAAGGGTCAATTTCTAATGATTTCTTCAAAGCTTCGAGATATAAGATCCTAACTTTTAATGTTTTAAGAGATTCACATTATTCTGATTAATATAATAAATTCATGCCCGACGCTCCCCCTGCCTTACCTAAAAAAAAAAAAGAAAAAGAAAGCAAAATTTAAAATTGCTACAATCTCTGTGCTCAGAGAAAATCACAAATAATATTTTTGGTATGTTTCCTTTCAATTTGGCATATGTGCATATTATATTATTATTTAAAGGGCCTATACTCAGCTGTATTTATGTATCCTAACTCTCAGGTTATAATTCACTAACATTGTAATTCATTGTAATACGCAATTCACTGTAATTTCTTATCCTTATTTTTCACATTATTTCCAGTGCTTTCAAATGAATGTTTATTTCATTCATTCTAATTCAGTAATACCCAAATTTAAGGCTATAGGGTTTTTTTTTAACATGGCGGTGACCACAGTGAGCATATTTTTATAGAGTTCTGACTGTTGATGTTTTACAGTCCTCATTCCTCTTTTATCCAGTAATTAATTGGAATAATGATTTACAATACTAAAATGCTAGAGGTCATTTTTTGGTTATGTGGAATTTTATTATTATTTTATTGCATTGTGTTCTAGAAAACATGGCATGTGAAATTTCTCCTTTGGGGAAAATTGATCATTTGTTACATAAAATGTGAGGTATTCCTTGGATGTAATGTTATATCATTTTTTGTGACATTTCCATGGGGCATAGAAATGAAGTTCTTATTCCTTGAGGGTAGTGTCCAATATGTGTTTCACAGGCTGGGGTTTTGGAAGCAGATCCCAAGATGGGGTATTGCATGTACACTTATATTAGGGGTTGATGCCTAGGGGAGGAAGGGGAGGAAGCAGGAATGGGCTGAGGGTAGAGTCAGAGTGTACGCAAGTCCAAAAGGAGGGAAGCTCTGGAGCCAGGACTAGCCCTGAGAGTTATTCAGAATTAAGGGGAAAGTCCAGACTTTATACACCCCCATAAGTCACTGGAATTGGCTGCCCCCAGGAAGGTTTTCCCTGGAGCAAGGAGCTCTGCAGAAGAGGCAAAGCCTGAAGGAGTTGACCAGTAGATGCTGACTACTGACAGTGGGGGCAAAAAGTCAACCTTAGAAGAACAATGGATCTGCTTTGTGTTGATCACCCTATAGTAGAATATCCTCATGAATTCTATCAGACTTTCTATATTCTAGACTCAGTATTTGTTGTATCTACTGGATTTATAAAAAACTCGGGAAAATGTGTTGAAGCTGTTATATTTTTTATCAATATCACCTTACATTTCTTTTAAAATAATGTTAAAACTTTTCAACTCAAATAATTTCAGCTAACAAAAAGGTTGAAAATACAAAAAAATTCCCATGCACCCTTCACTCAGTTTCTCCATTATAACTACAACATCATGAGCAGAAAGTTAACATTAATAAAATGAAATGCTATCCACTAATCTACAGATCTTACTTGAATTTTGTCAACTGTCCAACTATATTGCTCTTTTCCTTGCTGTTGTTCCAGGAGAGAATCCCAGACCCCCATGCCTATTGATGGTCTTGTGCCTCTAGGCTTCTCCAGTCTGGGAGAGCTTATCAGTCTTTATTTGTCCTTCAGGACACTGAAATTTGGAGATTTGAAGTCTACTCCTCAGTTAGGTTCCAGAATGCCCCTCAGGTTAGGTTTGTCTGATTTTTTGGTTAAATTCAGGTTAGGAATTGTTTTATAAGGATGCCACCTCAATGGTGCCTTTCTCAGTGCACTGAGTCGGGAGCAATATGGTGTTGATGTGTTTCATTACTGATGTTAACTTTAACTACCTGGATAAAGTACAATTTTAATTCCTCCTTTTGTCATTAATAAGTACCTTGTTTGGCAATATTTTAGAGTATATAAATATTTTGTTTCTCTTTATACTTTTGTCCACTAATTGTAGCATCTGTGGTAATTCTTGCTTGAAACAAACTTGATGGTAGTTTTTGTAAATGATGACTTCCTATTGTCGTCATCATCCCTTCTATGTTTATATGTTGGAATTACATTAGAAGAAAAAGTTTTCCCTTCTCCCCCATTTATTTATTCTTTTTATATCAGGGGAGACTTATAAAATATCCGTTTGTTTATTTTATGAGCTATAATTCATTACTGTCAATTATTTTGTAGCTCAAATTGTCCCACATTCTCCTGGCATTTGTAAATATTTTGGTCTACAATTTTCTAACATGTTCTTAAGCACAACAATTTATGCTTTTTTAAGTTTTCACAATTTTATTGACCCAATAAAATTCTACTAAAACAGTGAAATAAATTTCTGCATGTATTTATATGATGGTTTAACAAACCCCATTGTTCTTTACCTACAGATTTTCAAAGTGTTATAAAAAGTGTAGTGAATCATTACATGTGCATAGTTCCCTGCTTCAGTGGTCTTGACTTACTACCTGTTCCTTCTGCATCTGTAAAAAATAATATAACCCCTTCTTCTAAAAAAAAAAAAAAGGCATCAAAGTAGTAGAATAGTACAGATAAAACTGATCTATTCAGGTCAGCTTTAATCAGAATTGTAAAATCAGCAATATAAAAATAAATCTAGGAAAAATAAAATCTAGTTATAAAAAACCCAGCTTTCATGTGAATTGTAGCAAATTGTAATGTTTATCAAGAGAATATAGTCCTCATTTTTTTTAAAGTTTCCTGCCTCCAGCATGACTGTGTCTGGCAGTAATATTCTAAACCCTGTGTTGTTTCTATTTTCACTTGCTTGTAGTTAATCCAGTTCTTCGTTTTCCTATGCTAATGAGATTTCTCCCGTAGTTGTTATGTTCCTCTGGTCATTTTAATAAGAGGAAATTTGCACATCCACGCCTGTGTTACCATCTGACTCCAAGCTCCTTATGTTTGTTTTTAACAAATTACTATCTGTTAATACACAGACAATTTATGGGGGTGATGAGAATGAGCCTGGAAAGGATATGGTTTGAGGTTTATAAAGTAAACTCAGCTAATGTTGGTCCTGACTAATAAATCAACATCTAATGCTCTGCTATCAAACACTAATTAATTCTTCCTTTCCTCCCTCATATTAATTTCATGTCATTCCAAGTCTTTAGGAGAGAGCGCTTGCAGCTTTCAGCAGGAACACTCATGGCTTGCCAGAGATTTTTATTAATTGCAGTAAATGCAGTGATTTTGGACAACCAAATTTAGAAAAGAAAGATGAGTTTGGAAGACAGTTCCCCCCTTTGGCAAGTATGATATTTCAGGATCTCAATAAATCTTTTTGAATCTAATAGAACTGGAAATAATTTTTCACATCTTTTCTAATACTCAGATATTCTGGTAATCCAATTACAAGGACCCTTACATTCCAACATTCATATTAACACTAATTTCAAAATACAAAATAAGTTCAACAAATTAGTTCACTAACCCTAGTCCTAAGAGGATATTTCACTCTCATGACAAGGACATATTTATACATAATTTATATTAATACATGGCTAAAATATCCTTCGAAATATTTAAAATTCTGGTAGCCAGCTGAATCTCCTATATACAATTATAAATACCTTTCTGGGATATTTTAAATTTTTCTGAGTTTACTGATTTTAAAGACCATTCATAAATCATGTAATGGAATCTTTCTAAACAATATGGTATAGTGTGGAATTACATAGAAAGTCAGAGAACTACATAGCTTGAATGGCTGGTAATTATTATGTAAACTTAAACACCTTGGCCATTCATCATACTTTGTTATGCGTGAAATGTGAGACAGACACCCTCCTGCTTTCTTCCATGTATATTATGGAAACAGAAATAGTGTAAGGGAGGGAGGTCCCAAGGAGTGGTGCACTGCCTCAGACGCCTGCACGGGCCTGCAGTGACGCCATCTCCCTGAGCCCACGACCAAAACCACACACGAGTCAAGGTAAGGTTTGGAGAGGACGGCCGTAAATGACAAGACCGCTTCCGGGGAGAGGAATAGCTTTCCTTGGGCCAGAAACAGGACAATGTTGGGTTCTCTATCCAAACCAGTGCTAGCTCCTCGGTGTGCAGATTTTTCATTTCTTTTCAAGCAATTTAGAATTTTGGGAGTGCTCAAAAGTTTTTAGATGTGTTATGACATGCTTGGAGAGTAGCCCTTACTACAGTCTCTGTTAAGATCTGAGAACTCTAGAGCTGGCAGGTCCTGCTGCTGAAGTGGGGAATGAATCAAAGGCCTGAAGTTGGCCACAACCTTGGGCCTGGGTGCTTTGGTGTTAAATATCCACCTGCCTGAAGCTGGCTGGGTTATTTAGTTCAAACTCAAGACCCATGGCTCCCTTAGGATGGTAAACCAAGATGGGCGAAAAGACTTGGAATGATGCTGTATAAACAACGTGCCAAAAGGAATATACTTGGTTGGGGAAACTATATTATTTTCACATCACCAAGGGAATATTTAGCATACCATAAAAGGTAAAGCAGCTTCCAGAAGTTAAAAATATGAACAGGGAGAAACACACCTACTCAGCAAATTGGGCTCAAGGTGTGTAAAGTTCAAAGAAAAATAAACTACTGTAAAAGTCGCTGGTCTAGGGTCACCATACCTCTTAAATGACAAGGTGCTGAAGGTGACTATAGGCATATACTTGGCTAGACACTGTTCATTTAAAAAGTAGATGCTCAAATAAATCAATTCTATTAGGAACCTTGAGAAAGGCAGAGAAAAGACATAAAGCACAGATCAATCTTTCCTTTAGGTTTCAATTTGGATTGCTAGACATGGCAATATGTGAAAGTATTTCACCTTTTAGTTTCTATTTTATTAGCAAAGTAGGCTTAAGAGTTCCCTAGATGTTATGTGGAACTATACAGATTAGGTACATTGTCATGACCTCTAAATAACCACAGAATCTTCTACTTGCTCAGCAGTATTACATTCCCCTACAGTTCCTACATCGACACAATGAGGTATCAAAACCATCTTCCTTGTTTCTTAAGAGAGTCCTCTTCAAAACTCAACTTATTAAGAAACTTGTGGGTTATATTAAAAACAGAGACTCCTGGAGGGAAATTTAGCTCAGAGGGTCTCATTCTCATGACTTTGAACTGCCTCCGAGAAGTGACACGTAAGACACATTGTTAGAATTTCTAGCACATTTTTGGATTTTTTATAGCATATAACACTGTCCTGTGACAGAGGTATCTGCATTCTCGTTACGTCTTCCACTTCCACAAGGGTGAAAGGGGCTTAGAGTCAGGACCCTTGTTTCATTATTGTTTTATCGCCTGTAACAGCACTTCACAATATTTATTCCTTGATGTTAACAGGGTTTAAGAGGAATGAAAAAATCTATTCATGTAAGAATAGGGGAACTGTGTTAAGAAAATTTAAACAAATTTTAAAATTTCATGTCCTATGAGTCTTCAAAAGCTGGATATATATATATATGCATATATATATATATATATATATATATATATTTGAGTTTATTTATTAAGAATACATATAATGTCTGCTTTAAAATTCTTGTCTGGTACTATGGCGAGTGCTGTGAATTGTGTAAGACTGTTGAATCACAGGCCTGTACCCCTGAAGCAAATAATACATTATATGTTAATAAAAAAAATTCTTATCTGTTAGTTGAGATATCTGGTTCATCTCAGAACAGGCTCTACTCATTTTCTTTTCTTCTGAGACTGTGTTCTAGTTTTTGGATTCTTCGCATTGTCTGTTAACCTTAGATTACATCTCGGGTGTTGTGAATTTCAGCTTAAGGAGGTTCTCGATTCTATTACATTTCTCTGATGAATATTGTTTCATATACGTTAGCAGATAATTTGACTCTGTTTGAGCCACAAAGTCTACTCCTTAAGAGTCAACTCAGGTCTGAGTCAGATCATTTGTCTTTAGCTTAGATGATTATTTAGTCCATCCTACACATGGGTTTCAGAGCTCAGTCAGAGATGTGCGTGGAAAGATTTGGGTGATCTTCTCTAGCTCTTTCTCTTATGGGATTCTCTCCATCTCTTCAGCATTCACTTCCCAGCTCACTTGTCAGATGTCCCTAGCTAGATAGATCATGGGTGTCTTCCATATCTGCTGCCCTATGCCACCGTGCAGGCCACGGAATCTTTATAGCCATCAGTCTCCAATCCTCTTGGAAAGCATGTACTCCTCACTAGGATCTTTCTTCTACTGTCCACTCTTCAGTGCCTTCAGGTAGCTGTTTTTTGTATTATGTCCAAGATTTTCAGTGGCTTTTTGCAGGGGATTACGTGGTAGGGACTTTGTTAAACTTAAAAATAACATTCATCCATGTTGTAACTTATATTTTCACTTTTGTGGCATCATTAATGAACAGAATTCCTTAGTTTAAATGGAGACCAATGTTATTTTATTTTTATTTTTTTACTTTATGGTTATGGCTTCGTGTGCTCTATTTACCTGATCTGGGTACTTGAGATTTCCTTCTATATTTTCTTCTAGAAGATTTGGTGTTTTAACTTTCTCATTTAGAACGACCATTAACCAGAATTGATTTTTATATATGGTACGAGTAATTGATCAGAATTATTTTACCAGTGAAAACACTCTGATAACTCGATTTTTAAAAAAAATATAGTTAAGTAGCTATAGTTCAACGTAGCTAAGTAACTACACAGAAAAAAATTCTAAATAAATACTAAATATAAACCCATAATTTGTAAATTTCACTTATGATTAGCACTAATTCAAATATCTCCATGTTAGTTACAAGAATCAAAAATCAGCTTGTCACCAATTAATCAGTCTTCAAGCGAAAGTACCAACTATGTTGGACTGTTAAAATGACATCAACAAAAATGTTTCAATCAAATTAACTTTTCTCAGCAACTAAATTAGGTTTATCAAGTCAAGCATGTAATTAGAATCCATTTCTCTCTGGTATATATACTTTACACATTAAGTATGCTTGAAATAGTTTCTATTTTGTGAATTAAAATAGAAGAGTAAGCTTTAGTCCTTTATCTTTATGAATGAAGCTCAAAACATATAACAATTTAGCAGCCAATCCAGACACTTTTATTCACTGTACCTTAAAACAAATAAAATTATATTATGTCTACAAGCTTACAATATATTTTTAAAGTACCCTATAATCTGTAGTGTCTCCTTAATTATCTTTTTATACATCCTTTTCTTTGTACAACAGAAAAATGTAGATAAGAGAGTGAAAATAAACAGCTAAGAAATAAAACTAATGATCAGAATGTTAAAAAGAGAGTAATGACAGATGTTACATTAATAAACAAAACCATGACTTTTATAAGTATTATTTAAACTTAATATTTATTAGTATCTCTATAAAAAGCTTAGCTTTGTAAAATACTATTTTTCCACTGAACTTAACATGTACATGAAATGCACAGTGGTTTTCCTGGCCTCACCTATATTTAATTTTAAGCTTTCTAAAAGTAGGTTTCTCTCTTACTCAACCCTTTTTCCCCAATGGTACTATTTTTCCAAAGTACACTTCATGACATTAACTGTATGGCAAAAAGAAATTGTCTCGTCGGTTGTGAAGATTAAAAACTTCTATAGCTTGACCCCTAGATATATACGGTACTTTGTGATAAAATAAACCAAGTTCTTTATATGTGTGCATTCTATCTGCTGAACTGTATCTCAACGCTTCATTTTGATTAGGAAGAAAAAAATTCAAATCAGAGCATGTGTCAACACCGCCATTACAATTTCAACATTGGTTGACACCTGGATGCGGTCTCTGATCAGCGACCAGCACGGTAAGTGGGACGGAAAACAATAAAACCAATAACATGTGGTTAAATATCGTTGAAGAACTGATGGAAGCGAGACACGAACACAATGCCAGTGACTCCGCACGTTTTATACGGGCCTTCCCATGCTCTAACCCGCGTTTCTCCCACGTCCCTACTTCTTTCACCTGTACTTGAGTTACGGATGACGTGATGGGTGACGTCTGTGTCCACCTGGCGCCAGCAGGTGCGCGGGGCGAGTGCACTCCGGGGGCGCCTGGGAGGGGCTTTCTGGAGGGGGACATTGGAGTCTCCATCCGAATAGCCTCCACATGCCCACAGGCCTCGTCCAATCTCTGAAGGCCTGCACCCAACCAAGAGGCCGACCCTTCTCCTTCCCCACCTGCTGTCGCCACGGAGCGCGGCCTGCGCCACTGGCTTCACACGGAAATCACACGACGCCTCCTCTGGGGGCGCGAGCCCGACGGCCCTGAACCGGAGCTGCATCCTGTGCTCTCCGGTCTCCAGCTCCCCGACTCGGCCTCAGCTTCTGCTTGCACAGGAATTGACGCCTTACATAAACCAAAAATAAACCTTGTCAGTGATAAGGAGAGGCCTCACAGGCCGGCCGCATGGCGGGAGCAGGGAACCCAGCGCTGCGGGAACGTCGCCCCACCGGCGACAGGAACCCGCGGACCGAACTCGATCTGCCGCACCTTCCGCCTGACATGGCTGGAAACACGGGCTCTGCAGGGGGGCGGCGGCAGACCTCAGAGGCTCATGGTGAGGGTGTAGGTCAGCTCCCAAATTCAGTGGACTGTTTAAGCAAGAGCACTGGTTTTGCACACACACAGCGCTTGGATAGTACCAGGATGCAGCCCACTGATCCGTGCAGGGGCGCAGCAGCCCAGGGTCTCCCCAGTTCCCACTCGGTCAGCCCCATGTGTGTGGACAAAACCAGACGGTCCTGGAGAGGCTCGGGATACTGGCGGGCTCCAGCGTCCCAGCATCCCCAGGAAGTCGGTCCTCAGCCTGCTGCAGTGTGGGGCGCGGGAGCAGACGCGGTCGAGAAGGAAGGGGAGGACGGCCAGTTGCTGCAGGATTTGGTGTCAGTAAACTGATTTCAGATCGTATTGATATTCCCGATCCCAGTAATGCTTTATGAGGCCCAGCTGTTTTCACGGGTCTGGTGCACTACTTGGTCAGCTGTGGCCCCTGTGCCCTTGACCTTTGCTGCTGGACCCGCATTCAGTACGTGTAAGATGGAGTTGGCGTGGGTTTAGCGGCGGGTTTCTCCTCCACGACGGGAGAGAGGCTGCAGGAAGGCCTGGCCTCATAGGAGCCTGGCACCATCATCGAGCTGTTAAAGGCCTGGTCCTGTGGTCTCCTGCGAGCAGCTCTGTTACCTGTCCTGGCCTGTCACCAAGTTTGCTGAGGTGGGGGCGGGCGTGGATGGGAGTTAGGGGCTTACTCGCCGCTGGCACTGAAATGTCCTGAGCACCTGGCCTGGTGAGGCAGGCTGCGCTCGGCCTCCAGCTTCTGCAGATGGACTTTCTGCCACCCGGGGGCCCCCTGCTCCCTTTGTGCTCCATAGTCATCCAGTATGCCTCCCAGATCCCCAGCCCGTCCTCCAGTCCCAGGCAGGGAAACCGTTCTGCACAACCCACTGCCAGTGGAAGAGCAAGAGCTCCTTCCCTACTTGGGGGTGGGGGTGGGAGTGGGCACTGCTCTCAGTTGCCCAGATCCCGTGGCACAAGGTCATTGCCTTGTGCATGAGCTACAAACTGAGGCCTGACATCCCCCAGGCTTCCCATTATATCAGAGGCACCAAGTGAAGATGGTTAGATAGATGTATATTTTTTCAAAAAATATTTGAAAAAAAATATGATGTGCCTTTGTCATGGGAACAAACCAGAATGCAGAGGCAGAAGGAACATCAGCTGAGTCAGGAGAACTTGGGGATAAAGTCTTTTTGTCCTTCTGCAAACATTTTTCCTACTCTGTTACTTTGTGGGCACTGTAAAGAGGAGTGTGAATCTCAGGGTGGAGGATATGAGGAGTAGAGCCTCTGCCCAGGAGCTCCTGGCCCACTGTCTGGCTAGCCCTCTGCTGCTGGAGGAAGAGGAGAGCAAGAGGTATGAAGATCAGCTTCATCAGTGGTTGTCTGAAGACTCAGGAGCATTTATCAGTTCGACTTCCCCTCTTCTTTACCTTCCTCAGACACGGATTCCACTCTCTGCTAGATTTTTGACCTGTGATGCAGAATCCTCTGCACTGCCAGCCTTCAGAACGAAGGACAGGGAGCAGCTGCAAGTGTTGGTGGCAACAGGCACCTCTGACAGAACCTGAAGCCCCTGGAAAGGCTGATCCTGAGTTCAAGGGAGGAGGAAGTCACCTCTGAGCTTCATCTCTCTGCACTGCTCCATGTGGTGGACATTTGAGCTGCCTGACCTGAGAGGGGAAGTCTCTCCAGATTTCTGCTTCTACTCAAAATAATGTTATTTTCAGATGCTTGATGCACTGTTGGAAATATGATTATTAATCATTCAAATAAAGCATTTGAATGTTAAAAAAGAGGGACATAAGATAACAAAAAGGGGTCAATTCTTCAAGAAGGCATAACAATCCATAATGTATATGCATTTACCAGCACAGCATCGGAGTATGTGAAGAAAAAACTGACAGAATGGTAAGGAGAAAGATTAATCCACTATTAGAGTAGGAAATTTCAACACAGCTTTTATCAGTAATTGACAGATAAAACAGGCACAAATGAGTAAGGATGTAGTTGAACAGCACCATCAGTTGACTGCCTGGACTTCAACAACAGAAGATTACACATTTTTTTTTCAAGTTCACTTGGAACATTCACAAAGATCATATTCTATGGCATAAGCATATCTTAAATATAAACGGATATAAATCATACAGAATAGGTACTCATAACACAATGGGATTAAACTAGAAATCAATATCAGAAAGGTGGCTGGAAAACCTAAGATATTGGAGGTCCAGCAACACACTTTTAAATAATACATGGGTCAAAGAAGTCTCCAGAGAAATTGAGAATATTAAAAACTAAATAAAATCAAGTTTTTCAATTTGAATGAAGTTTGAATTTGAATATAAAACATCCAGAATTATGGGATGCAGGAAAAGCAATACTTAGAAGGAAACATACAACATTGAATGTGTACATCAGAAAGTAGATACACCTAAAATCAATAACCAAAGCTTCCACTTTATGAAACTGGAGAAAGAAGAGGAATGCGAATCTGATGAGTGCAGAAGAAAAGAAAAATTAGAAAAGATATGAATGGAAACAGGAAAATATAGGAAGTCAATAAAATCAGAACCTGTTTCTTTTTATTGATGAAGATACCAATAAAATGGTAATCTTCTAACCAGGCTAAATAAGATAGGAAAGAGAAACTATAAAAGTTACTAATATCAGAATTGAAGTAGAGCTATCACTAATGATTTCATGGACATTAAAAGAATGATAGAGGAATATTATGAACAACTCTATGACATAAAATTTGATAAATGATATGTATCAATTCTTTGAAAGACATAATCTAACAAATTTTCCACAAAGAGCTATAGGTAATATATTAAAGAAATTGAGTCAATAATAACTTCCCAAAAAGAAAACACCAGATATAGTTTCACTGGTGAATTCCACCAAATATTTAAAAATACCATTTCTCAATAATTTCTTTCAGAAAATATAAACAGAGGTAATACTTCATACTTATTCTATGAGGCCAGCATTACCCCAGATAAAGACATTACAGTAAAGGAAAACTTCCTGTAAACAGAAGCAAAATCCTCAATATAATAATAGCAACTTGAATCAAATAATATATAAAAGACTTCTTTTTTTTTTGAATTACCTCAGGTATGCAATGGTATTTCAAGATTTGAAAATCAATTATTGTAATCAATTAATGTAATCCATCATATCAACAGGCTAAAGAAGGAAAATCATATGATCATGTCAATTGATGCAGAAAAAGCATTTGACAAAACCTAACACTAATTCATAAAAACTCCCTAAAAAGTGGGAATAGAGATGGACTTCCTCAGCTTGATAAAAAACAAAACAAAACAAAACAAAATCAAAAAACCCTACAGAATAATTTACAAGCTAACATCATACATAATTGTGAAAAACTAGAAGCATTCTACCTAAGATCAGGACAAAGCAAAGATGTCTCCACTCATCACTCTTATTCAACCTTATATTGGAAGTCTACCTAATGCAATAAAACAAGAAAAGGAAATAAAGGTAAATAGGATTGAAGAACTAAAATTGTTCACGGATCACATGATTGTTAAAAAAAAAACTCATGAAAATGAGTGCTTGTAACAAGGTTCTTGATATAAGGTTAATAAACAAAAGTCAATTGCTTCCCCATATACTAGCAATAAGTAATTGGAACTTGAAATTAAAAACACAATATAATTTAGCACCAAAAAAAAAAAGGATGCACATAGAAATAAATCTAACAAAATATGTATAAGATCTTTATCAGGAAATACACAAAACTCTGATGAAAAACATTAAAGAAGGACCAAATAAATGGAGAGATATTCCAGGTGCATTAGTAGAAAGATTCAATATTGTCAAGCTATTTCCAACTTAATCTATAGATTCAAAGCAATCCTCCCCAAATTCCGGTAAGTTATTTTGTAGATCAAGAAACTAATTCTAAATTTGATATGGAGAGGAAAATGACCAAGAATAGCCAATACAATATTGAAAAACAAAGTTGGAGACTGACACTACTCAACCTCAAGACCTGCTATAAAGCCACAATGATAAAAACATTGCGGTATTGGCAGATCGATGGGACAGACTAGAGGTCTCAGAAATACACCCACATACATATAGGGAACTGATCTTCGACAAAGGAGCAAAGGTGGCCTTTTCAACAAATGGTGCAAGAACAACTGGACGTCCGCAATCAAACCAATAAATCAAGACCCAGAGTTTTTACCTTTCACAAAAGTTAACTTAAAATGGACCATTGACCTAAATGTAAACACCAAATCATACAACTTTTATAAAATAATACTGAAGAAAATATAGGCGACTTTGGATCTGGCAATGACTCTTCAGATATAACACCAAAAGCATGATCCATTACAGAAAATAATTAATGTTAGATTTCATTAAAGTTTGGAATTTCTGCTCTTTGACAGATACTGTTAAGAGAATGAAAAGACAGCCATAGATGAGAAGGAAATATTTGCAAAACACGTATCTGATAAAAGACTTAACTTCAAAATATATCAAGAAATCTTGAAATTCAACAATAAGAAAACAAACATCTTAACTATAAAGAGGAAAGGATCTGTACATATACCTCAGCAGAGAAGGTATACATATGGCAGATAAAGCATCTGAAAAAATGTTTAACATCATGTATCTTCAGGGAATTACAAATTGAAACAACAGTGAGCACCACTAGACATCTATTAGCATGCAAAGTCTAAAACACTAACATCACCAAATGCTGGTGAAGATGCAGAGTGCAAAGAACTCTCATTCATTGTTGGTGGGAATGCAAAATGGTACAGCCACTTTGGAAAATAGTTTGGCAGTTTCTTACACAAATAACTGTACTCTTATATGCGTCCCCGCATTTGTGCTTACTGGTATTTATCCAAATAAGCTGAAAACTGGATACAAAAACCTGCAGGTGAAGGTATAGTATCTTTATTCAAATTGTCAAAAATTAGAAGCAATCAAGGTATCCTTCAATAGGTGAATTGATGAATCCATACAATGGAGTATTATTCGGTGATAAAAAGAAATAGAGCTGTCAAGCCATGAAGAGACATGGAGTAACCTTAAATGCATATGACTAAGTGAAAGAAGACAATCTCAAAAGACTCCATACAGTTTTATTGCAACCTGAAACTCTGGAAAAGTAAAAACTATAGAGACAATAAATTATCAGTGATTTTCAAGCGTTTATGGGGAAAAAGGGAAATCTACAGATGAAGCATGGGATGTTTTTAAGTCAGTGATGCTATTCTGTATTATACTCTAATGGTGGATACATGGCATGATGCATTTGTTGAAACCCTCAGAACTGTAAAACACAGAGTGAACACTAATGCCGACAATGGACTTTAGTTAATGATAAGCTATCAATACTGATTCATCATTTGTAATGAATATGCTATGTTGAGGCAAGATATTAATAATAGCAAGAAAAAAACATATAAGCAGGGGTAGGAATACATGGCAACTCTGTACTACCTGTTCAGTTTTCTATATATCTAAAATTTCTTTAAACATGAATATCTGTTAATTAAAAAAACTTTAATGTACAACCGTTTCTTTTACTAGTAAAGCATATCTCAAAAAATTTCATTTTGTCAGATTTTAATGTTTGTTTTTCTAGTGAATATAAAATACGATTTTGATTTCAGTGCATATTGCTACGACTGAGAATATATGGATATTATATAAATATACATGCATTCTTACAAGAGTGAGTATTCTTCAATATTTGGTTTTAATACAACTGCATTATAGGAAGCTTGTTTTATAGTCACTTACTAACTGAGTTTACTATTTGTTTGTTTGATCTATCAATTACCAAAAGATCTGTATTGAATCTCTAACTATGATGGATTTTTCAATTATTCCTTGTATTTCTGTCCACATTTACTTTACATAATTTGAAGGAACATTATTTAGTGCATGCAAGTATAGGATTTCATATTTTCTTGGTGAATTCAATTTTTTTTTTATCATTATTTGATAGCCCTCTTTAACTTGAGTAATTTAAGTTTTGGCCTAAAATATATTTTACATGATGATAATATAGTTAGACCAACTTTCTTTTGCTTAGTATTTGCTTTATAGATGATATATCATTTTTAAATTATTTTTCAATCTTCTCTGTACTAAAGTTCTAGGTTTGTCTCTTGTAAATGGCATGTAGATTGATTTATTGGTTTATTTATCTATTCTAACAACCTTGTCTTTTAATTGCAGAGCTAAGTCCGTTGACATATTGTGATTATAAATATACTCAGAGAGTTTTGTTGAAAATAAAGTTTTCAGTTGATAGTTCCCATTATTGCTGATGAGAGGGTACATTTAACTTTCTTGATCTTTTTCAGGTGTTCTTTGTTTAACTTTGTCTTGTTTTATTCCCTCTTTTTCTATTAACACCTTCTCTGTCTTTGGGCTTTAGTGTTTCTGTGTAGTATGAATAGTTTCACTTTTCCTACATTTGTTGTCTGGAATTCACTGGGTCCTGAACTAGAGTATTAACACTAACCAGAATTTCCAGAAATTTCCCAGCCATTCTCTGACTGCTGTCCTTCCTCCAGTCATTCTCATCTCTCCTCCATGAACTCCAGCTCAACCGTTAGACGGCTTCCTCTAGTGTCAGTTTCTCTTCACTCATCTTCCATGTTTTCAACCTGTCTCTTTTGCCATCTTGAAAAGTTTTTCAAATATACAATGTATTTCTTTAGTTCTTTCTTCATCTAGATGAACTGCTGTTAAACCTGATTTTTTTTTTAATTTTCATTCATTTTATTTTTCAGGCCTAGGTTTCAATTTGGTTATTTTTTAAATGTTTCATCATTTTTATATATGTTTGCTCTTTAATTTTTCTTTTCATAACTTTTTAGCTTGCCCTCTTGTGTGTCTTGTGATTTGCTTTTTAACTTCATTCAATCTTAACTTTCTTACATTTTTTATGTGAGAATATTCTGCAGAGTGATTCAAAGTGCTATTCCTTCAAAAGAGATTGCATTTTCTTCTATGTATACCATAAACCTGGGGCCACAGTAAATTAATTTTTCTTTTAGAGGAAAATTCAGCTCTTAATTTCATGAATGGCTTGGCTTTCTTCTTCCAACCTGGTCTGAGGACTTTTCCTGTCTTACTCTGTGGGGCAGGTTCTTCTTCAGCATGCCACTTCATGGAGGTATAGACTTCTGGAGTCCTTTTAGACTCTCTACCCTGGTCATGCCCTTCTTTATCTTCAGTTTTTAAAATCAAAACTCATGTTTGCCAGGTTTTATTAGATATCTTAGAGTAAAATCCAGCGTCCTGTTTTCCTTTTCGATCCCATTTGTACATTGGCTTTCAGTTTTTCAGAAGGCTTCACTTCCTTGACAGCTGACTAATGCAGTCTGTGTGTCTTTGTGTGTGAGTATGAGTATGTGTGTGTGAGTATTTAAATTTTCTTGTAGCATTTTGAGCAGTGTTTCAGTAGAAAGGTTTTTGTTTGGGGCACCTGAAAGCTATCCTTTCTCCTCTCCGTTCTGTTGTTACAGATTTTTCTGACCTCTCCATCCAAACTGGCCTGTCCTTCTAGACATAGGTCAGTGCTTCAGGTTATTTCCTCTTGCTGCTCCTGAAAACGAACTTCTCCTAGCACTTCTGGGCAGGATCAATTAATACATACAATGCAATAATAAAGTTACTGTCATCACGTAAGGAGAAAGCCGCTGGGATTCAAATCTACAGGATCAGTCATGTGCCTGTGGCAGGGTCCTTTGGTATCCATGGAACTTTGCCCACATTTTCTTCTATAGAACCAGGGTGCAAAGATCATGTGAGACACTGTATGTGAGACCGCTTCATTATATGCAATTCCCCCTACAAGTACAAGCTATTTTGGTTTTTCACCTAAAGAACTTTAGGTCCTAAAACTATATGAGCCAAAGTCATAAGTAATAGGGATAATTTTAAGGAGTTATGTAAATTTATAAGTAAAGATTTTTTTTTTTTAAGATCACGGGTTTTAGTGCCTCTCTGGATCAGTCTTTAGAACTTACATGCTTTATTCTGCCTGCTCATACATGTGCAGAGATTATGTTTTACACCATAAATGCATCATCTGTCCTCGTGAATGTTTGGAAAAGGCAGCAAAGGAAATCTCCTTTGTAATGTAGCTTCCTCATCATCAGCGCTGAAATGGAATCATAAAGCATAGTTAATTTCATTTCCAGAATTTTTATAATAGTAGGACAGCTGTTCAGCATAACTTTTCCTGTTGCTTTTCAATTTATGGTGCATATGATAAAATAAATTCAGAAGTAAAGGCTAAGAAGCTCGGATGAACTTTATGAAATTTAATGTGGCTGTGTCAGGGGTTTATTTTTCATTGGAACATTTTCAGTCTCATGGACACTGGTTTTGAGCCAGTTATCAGTTTCCTAACCTGGTTTAAGATACAATTTTAAAATGAAGCTGAAAGACAATAATTATATGAAAAGCTGGTTTAGAAATCCTCATTGGTAACATGTGTTTGGGAAAAGGGTGGATTTTGTTTTTATAAACCCACTACTTACATTGCCCGTTTTGATACTCAAGTGTAATTTTTCTTTGATTTAAAAAAAATTTTTTTAAGATTTTATTTATTTATTTGACAGAGAGAGACACAGCCAGAGAGGGAACAGAAGCAGGGGAAGAGGCAGAGGGAGAAGCAGGCTTCCCGCGGAGCAGGGAGCCCGATGTAGGGCTCGATCCCAGGGCCCTGGGATCATGACCTGAGCCAAAGGCAGACGCTTAACGACTGAGCCACCCAGGCACCCCTCAAGTGTAATTTTTCAAATCAAATATTCTGCTGGTAAGAAATGAAATATTCAAATGTACCAACATTAATATTTTGCAGAAAGTCCCATCTCTATGACCATTGTTGCATGTTAAAACATAAGAAAGCCTGGAGTCTTGAAGCTCCAGAGATAAAGTCATTTGTTCAGGTGGGTAAATGGAAATTAACCTAACAATGGGATTTATTATATTAATTTAGTGTTTCAGCTTGACAAATTATAATTATAAATACATGGCTTCCATTTCTTGTTTCTGTAAATAATGGCCGGAAGTGAAAAAGGATGTAGCTAGTAAAGATCAGATTAGACCACTAATTCTTCTTCTTGAAGCATTTTCAGAAAACAGAATTTACATTATTCATAGTGCTTAAAATGCCAAGGAACAGCCAAACTTCGGCCTCAGCTGGCCTCCAACACCTGGTTTTTAACCACATCATTTTTTTTCTTCTTTTTTTGGTAGGATGATAAGCATTTTGAAATTCAGAAAGCTTCCTTCCATGAATTTTAAGTGTGGGTGGATCTCAGAATACCAATGATACAAATGTGTTGAGAAATTACATTAACTTTAGGGTTTTATGACTTCATCTCCCTTTCAGAAAGAATCATACCTTTAATTACTATTTGTTCAGAACCCTTTGAACATTAAGGTAGTAGAACAAGAAGGCCGATTGATAGGAAAAATATCTCAGTCTATGTCCCTTTTCCAGGGGACAGAAGATCATCTCTCAGATTTGAAGTGAGAAAACTTTCTTTAAACAGGAGCCAATAAGCAACATCTGCGCACAACTAATCCCGAACCTGAACCAACTCTTCTCCAAATTTTAGAATGTGCCTGTTTCCTCTCATCTTACTTTTCATTTCATAGGCCCCGGAAGCCAAGCATGGTGCAAAGGACTACTTTGTAATCATTTTGATTTATCCATAAGCAGGACATTTACAAAATCCCTTAAGAACTCATACTCACAGATTTGTAGCTCAGTTAAGCAGATTCAATTAGTCTAGATAGACTAAGGAACATATAAGGGTCAAATCCCAAAAGATTCTAGGATCTCATGCAGTTTGTTGTAACAAAAAGCCTCATTTTCTTGAATTGGTACATGTTCTTCAAAACATTTGGAAAGGAAGCTACATCTCTGACAAATGAGGTAACTACAGTTGAATTTTGCAGCCCCAAATTTTCTCCATAACCTGTCTTTAGGAACATGGGCATAGGGTCAGGACACACAATCAATATCCTCATTATTTGATGTCCACTAGACTTTTCCACTCATGTGTAGCCAGGGATCAAAGAGAGAGAAGCTCAGGTGCCTATAACCTACTGTTGTTTCCCCCAGTGCAGATATTATTGTTTGGATAAAAATGATGGAAACTAATGAGTGTTTGAGGTCCTATTTGGTCCCAGACACAGTGCTAACTTTTGTCTGCTTTGCCTAAGATGATTCTCAACACTACCCTATGAGGAAGGTCCCATGTCTTAGAGACATGCATGAAGAGCTATTTGAGCAGGAAGTAAACGTCTACTGGTGAAGGGCTGGACATTAGGAATCATTTATTAGAGCACTTACCTTACCTGAATGCAGACCCGAGTAGATGGAGCAGTATTGCACATCCCAACCTCCTCTGGCCATGTTCCTACCCCCATTTTTTCTATTTGACAAAAAAGCCAAATCAGGTGAACTAAACCCTAACAGTGTGGTAGCCTCTCACAATTAGCAATGCCTCTGTCCCTGAAGACCAAGTCCTGAAAATTTCACACCTGGAGGCATATCAAGAAAAGGTGTCAGGGAAACATCTTAACCCTCAGCACATCATACTGTGTAGGCAGTTGCCTGTTTACATCCTGGATGTCTCAGTCTTATGCACATTCCATTCCATGCTCTGCCAACACTGTAACAGACAAGTAATAAGAAAAATAAGGTCTGTTATTTTTATATATATATATATATAAATATATTATTTATATATATAAATATTTATATATATTATATATAATATATAAATATATTATATATTATATATATAATTTATATATATATAAAAATATATATATATTTATATAATCAACCAGTCTGTTGATTCTTAAAATTGTATTGTGTGTGGATGCAAGCACTCATTTGTTACTCAATGTAAAGCTGTAAGAGAGAATAAGCTCTCTCCCCACCTTCCCAAATACAGACAAATATTTCTAATCTCTATGGAAAATCTAAAGAAACAGGCATCTCCAAAGAGTGTGCCAATGAGAGCTTCACCTCCTCATAGATTTCTATCATCACAGGTCTCAAGTTGAGTTCTTGAACCCACAAATTATCATACTCACAGCAGGGTAACATCTCCGTGCTGCTGTTATGGTTATTAATGCAGTTACTATTGAGAATTCTGTCGGCTGCATGCTTGACTAAGGATATGAGTTTATCTTCACAATATCCCTGGTAGGTGGACAGGTGATGACTTTTATTAACACCATTTCAGTGATGAAAGAGCCAGGAAAGAATGCAAAGGCATTTCCCAGCCTAATGCAGCAAATATAAAGCAGAATTAAGTTCAGAACTCAGAGTATTTCAATTGTTAGTGTACACTTAGGCTGATTCCGTGCCATACAAGTGCTGGAACAGAATCCCTGTTGTTGAGCAAGATCTCCCAGGGCAAAAAAGAAAAGAAAATGCTAATGGCCTTGGTGGTAGATTTAAAAGACTCTATGACCTTTTATTTTAGTGTATAGGTGTGTCCTGTGAGTATGAAGGAGGAGAGGGATCAACCTGAAATACATTTCCTACAAAGGACATTTCAGCATTGATCTAGGAAGCATGTAGGAATGTTTCCCAACATTCACGGCATACCACTGTGAGTTTATTTCTGATCTTCTGGCATTGGAAAGACTTAGCATAGTAATTCAGAATCATTCAAGGAGAGGACTCCCTGCCCAAATCCCAACTAATGTTAAATGTCCCCCATTTCAAAGGCTTGCTACACGTGTAAGGTGAAAACCATCCTCTTTTCTGACTTACCAGGCCCTCAGTGATCCATTCCCAAACTCTCCTTTCTGATATATGCTCCTGCCACATACAAACATATTCTGAACTATACACCAGTCACTCTATTTCTTATCCCATTAACTCCCTGGAACTCCTCTGTCTTCATACATTTTATGTTTATTCTATCCACTGGGGAAAATCTTTATCTTCATGTGAACCTACATGTCAGAGTCCCTTTTCATCCTTAAAAGACCTTCTCTGAAATATTGCAGCTTCTCTTGAATCACAAAATTACCTTTTTGGGTCATTCACTTCCTCTCTTGCTTCCCATAAGATTTTTCAATGGCTTGTGAACTCTTGGAATGTAAAAACTGTCACGTTCAGTTTTTTTTTTTTCCCCAGAACTAGCATTGTATTTTGTATGCAGCAAATATTCAATTAAGTGCTTCTTGCTTAACCAGTTTTTAATGTAGCTTCTTGCTTCTCCAGTTTTTTTTTCCTACCTCCTCTGGTAGACTTAAAATTTAGAATGAGACATGAATTCTTTATAGGACACAGAAGGGTAACAGGGTCTAGAAAATACTATATATATTTGGTGGCATTAGTCATTTTGGATCAAGGATTTTTTGTTTGTTTGATTTGACTATTGCTTATTTATCTTATTTGATCCTCCCTCCATTATATACATGTTAGGATTTCATGTTTTCCAAAGACGTTAGCATATCGGGTGCTCTTTTCTCTAGGTCTTTAAGAGACTATTTAAAATTACATCCACATGCCAATAATGTGTGAGATTGACCTGCAGAGTCCCTTTTAGAAAGATGAAAAGCTACATTTATGTTTCTAAAGGGATAGTTACACTAAAAAAAAAAATAGAGAAAAATAAAAAGGTTGCCTAAGTTGAACTTTCCTAGAAAAAAAAATATACATATATATATATATATAGCCAAATTCATTAGTACTGGAAGAAATGATCATTATGTTACTGGAGTTGGAACAGCTATCACTCCAAAAAGCATATTGTAAAAATACAGGTGATTTCAAACATTTTGTCCAGCTTATTATGTAAGTAAGGTAGCATTACACTGGATGATCCCCACACCTTTAGACTTTTGGGACATTCTATCCTTTGAGATTTATATAAAATTGCTCAAATCTCTATCCCATTTTTAATGGAAAATTCAATATTCATATTCAAATTCATATGTCCAAGGTCTCTTGGGTTGGGATGAGATTACTTTAATGAAGTCTATCGTACTTGTCACGTATATTTATAACTCCCTTTATTCTTTATATGTACAGATTTTAGAAGTTCAATGTGATCAATCCATATTCAAAGGCACAAACATCTATCAGAGAAGAAAAAGTTTACAGAAATAAAGTTTGCTGTTGTTGGAGTTGCATTCAATAGACTCTAACTGTAGTTAGTAGCAAAAAAAGATTAGTATAGGGAAGAATTTCTGGTGGGATTTGGGGAATTAAAAAAAGCCAATATTTAAGGTGTAGGGGTACCAGGCCTCATAATAAATCTTCACTTCAGAGTGTTGTCATCAACATGATCTTGCTGCCAAAAATCTGTACCCATTATTTATTTTTCTATTTAAATTCCAAATCCTGGGAGGAACATGCATGGCCCAAATTAGAACAAGGGTCCTATAACTAGAGTCTCTTCCTGCTTTATAATTAGGCCAAGGAGGAGCAGAAGGAGCTACTTAAATCCTGCTTCTGTGGAGTTGCAATCTTTCTTAGAAAAGGGAACTACTGTGTGTGGAGAGCCTCTTCAGGAGGTGTTGAATATGAAGATTATGTGGTTTGCCTCCTCACTTGGCAGATGAGGACACTGACTCCCTGAGACCTGAGTGGCGTGTGGAAGGCCACGAGTTGGAGGCTGAGATCTAAGTGGGAGGAGGCCTTCTAACTCCCATTCCTTTACTGTGTCTACGGCGCATGCAGATGCATTTTGGGCCTTTTATTACAAAGATTAGAAGAATGAGTAGAATATTAAACCATTTGGCATTTTGGGGAAGGAATTCTGTGTTTTGAACTTAGAATCTGAGACGGTTTTCAAGCATGTATAATACATATGAGGTACCTCTATTTCCGTGCCCTATCCCCACTGGACAGCATAAGCCATAGAAATAAAAACTGTTAGAGGAATAAAAAACGTCCCACAATATAATTCTCTCAGCTGCCCAGACTTCAACCTAACCATCATGTGGAATTTGAGGCCTTCACTTACATATCTGATCAGTTTCCAGGTCCTGATCTGATACACACTCAAGTTTGAGGCTCATGGTCCCAGTCCACTTGCTCATAAAGTTGGGTCTCTAGAGCAGCAGTATCACTGTCGTGGAGAATCTGCTAGAGATCTAATTTTTTAGGCACATCCTAAGATCTGCTGAGTTGAATGCTTGGGGTCAAGGCCAAGTGATCTGGCTTTAACTAGCCTTCCTGGTAATTCTCATACACATTCAGGTTTGAGAATCACTGCTTATAGCTATTGATAGAAACCCTATCTGGCAATTACATCTTTAAAGGCCTAGCTTCTCATTTTACTTTCAGTTGATAAACCTTAAAGAATACATTCTATATGCCCAGTGCTGTTCAAAGTGACATCTCAGTTTTATATTGGGAGAAACTCATCATATTATGAAGTTTAATACTTGCTTTATTATTTTTCCTTTATTGTCCTCCAAAACAGTTGTTTTTGCCTCCCCCAACCACACTGGAACAAACATGTGGCACAAACGACATGATCAATGAAGAACTATTAAAATGAGTGAATGTAGAAATGAATGAATGAATTCCTCTCATACATGTGAGGAAAATGATTTTTATAGAATTCTCATAAGGTCATGCCAGGTCATGCCATAAACCTTTTTCTGACTCTATAATATATACCGTTACATGATTCAGTGAGGACACAGAACATCAGTCAAAACTTTCCACATTGCATGTACCTGGGCTATAGAGCTGGTTGATTAAAAGATAGAGGAATCTGAGACCTGTACAGCAGGTAGAATTTTAGAAAAGAAGCTGCAAATAAAATTTATTCAAGTCTGAGAAATAGAATCTCATTCAGTTTCAGGATTGAGGAACTGTAGGTAGAGACACAAATAAAAAACTTCCTTTTGCATTGTGCTAGAGGCTGAATGCTTGTGTCTCCCCCAGATTTCTCCAGCGTGATGGTCTTAGGGGATAGGGCCTGTGGGAGGTGGTTAAGTCATTAAGGGTGGAGTGTCCCTATAAACAAGTCCCCACAGAGCTCCCTCACCCCTCCTACCATGCGAGGATACAGAGAAAAGATGGTATCCATGAACCAGGAGGCAGTCCTTCACCAGACACACAGAATCTGCCAGCACCTTGATCCTGGACTTCCAGCCTCCCGAGTTGTGAGAAATCAATGTCTGTTGTGTGTCAGCCACCTCATCTATGGTTATGTTTGTTATAGCAGCCTGAATGGACTAAGACACATTGATAAAAAACTTGCCGTGGGAATGATGCTGATGGTCACACCCTGGTGTCTCACTCATAACCAGAAGAAGGCAGATGATGGAAGGCAAGGGTCATCTTCAAATAGGAGGGCCTTTTATATTTCAAAGATAGCGCAACATCTAGCAAGTGTCATGTCCGTGGTGGATGTAAGAGTGAAAACGTCATGATCTGACCCATGTCATATCTGAATAGAACATGTAGTAGCAGAGTTTCCTTGCTCCTACAAGGTTACAGACCAGGATTCAGAGCTGTAATTTGGGATTAGGAAGATACAATAGAACATACTGGCCTAACAGAAGATATTACCATATAACAAATCTATGCTCTCCATTAAAATATACTCCTGAAATAAGTCACTGGTTGAGTTTAACAGCAAATTGGATTTGAAGAAAAGTCAATGCACTTAGATGTGGATTAATTTATATTGTGCAACTTGAAGGAAAATGAGAAAAATATTTATAGTAAGTAGAGGCAATATTACATGAGAAATAGGCAAACTCACAATGAGATAAAAGTATTAACTTAGAAATCAGAGAATCACTTGACAACATGAATAATAAATGTGACTTTGCGAATATCTGCAGGGTTCCTTGCCCTGTTTCTGCAGTTAACTTCAAGGGTTAAGTGAGAAGGATTGTAAGTAGCTAGCTTTCCACCCATGCTGACATCACCAAGGCACCTAACTTCTGGCAGAGGGAACTCTTCATCAGTCTCCTGGCCTAGCAAACCACATCCTGCAAGATAGGTTTGAGTTATGTTTTTCCTTTTTCATGGTCATCAAGCAGCTTGAGTCTTAGTCCCCACCGATGCTAGAAAAGTGATGTGATGATGCACAGAAATTCTCCTGTGACATCAGCAGGAAAGCATTGAGGGAAGTGACCATAGACATCCTGGACAAGACAAGACCATTACCTTGACTCGGGGACAGGTAGCTGTGAACTTGGCATTGTTACTTTCCCATCTTGCTGATCTGTCCTGATGACAAACTTAACACTTAAGAGGGGTGATTTGCAAGCTTGCCCCAATGGGCTCTGCCAAATGAGCCCAAAGAGGAATAGTTCTAAGATATACTGAAGACAAGTACTTCTGGGACAGTTCTCATGTGAATCAATAGCAAAAAAAGAAGAAGAAGAAGAAGAAGAAGAAGAAGAAGAAGAAGAAGAAGAAGAAGAAGAAGAAGAAGAAAGAAACTTTCCCAGTGGCTTGCTTTCATTTATATCATCTCATAATTTTCATGAGTACATCAATATACCAGGGTTAGAAATACAAAAAAAAATTATAAATTCTGTGGGATGAATACTTGAAGTAATAACATTTGCCTTGTGAAGTGGTATCAGATTTCTCTTGCACACAAGACCCCTCCAAGCAAAATATCATTGCACAAACAGGGAGTCATTTCGTTGTATGGCTGTGTGGGCGTGATCCTAACGAGAAGATCGTCAGGCTTCAGCTTTGGTTTAGAATTCACTGACAGTTTGACTGTGGGCTCAATCTTTCTGCTACTATTGGAACCCAAGCTGCATACTGAGTTAATTAACAGAAAGACCGGAGCTTTGAGCCTGTTTTGGATATTTCTAGTTCTCTCCATTTTATTTTCATTGATAAATATTATTTTTGTACCTTCACCAAAGTTTATTTGCATACAAATTATTTGCGTACTAAGATCATTTTGGTGAATAAAAGACTGGGAACCCTGGGAATCAATTACTTCCCATTAATCCATGGTTAAGCTGTGTCCTTTAAAAACGGACAAATCCCTCTTTTCTTTATTCTTAAATCCCATATAGCTTTCTGTTGCTTAACTACTCATTTTTTTTGCCTCTCAATAAACACGAAGAACACTTTCCATTTCTCGCTGTAAGTTAGTGCTATTTATATTTTAAAAATTCTAGACCCCTTCACAAGTCACTTGAGACCCAGTGGCAAGAATGAATTACCCTGAACTGTCTCTCTCCTGACAGGTCTGCCTGAAAAGAGCTTGCCTGGAGCTGAATTCATTGTTATTTCGCTATCTGAGAGCTAGCTAGCAAGAGACACTTTTACAAATTTTTAACATAAGGCATAAAATGAAATTCAACAGAAACTGATTTTTCCTTTTTTAAAAATTCCTGACTTTGACCAAATTTAGAGGCTGACATATTTTGAATTGCATAGTGTACATACTGTTGTATTTCTTTGAAGTTTAATCTTAAAATCATTGCTCTAGGGAAATCGTTGCTCTAGGGAGAAATATATTAAGGTTTATTGGCAAACACATTTCCCCTGATTTCCTTTTATCCTAAAATAAAAAGATAAATTAAGACTTAGCACACATGTTAGCATTTAGTATTTGGTATAGCTTTGACCTTGCATAGCCAAATAATGATTGGTAACCTGTAGCAACCAATTATAATACATGTCTGGATATTGTGCAATTTTAAATTAGTAGAATGGCTAAACTGGAGTTAAAACTACAAAAAAAAATGTTTATTTTCTAGACTAATGACATAATCTAGAATATCTGAAGTGAATGTTGGTGTATGCTATCCAGAGTCAATTTTACAAAACTAATAAGGAAGTCCAGGTTCTTTCATTCATCCTAGAAATAATCTATGTTCTGATTATTTCTATAATAATTATGCAACTTGTGATACGATGTTTGTTTCCAACAATCAATCCGGCATTTTTTCATGATCTCTCTTTACCTTGAGTAAGCCACAGGCAAACGAACACATAGTTGAGATGCTCAGAGTTGCCCATGTGCCCTGGGGAATGTCAAAGATAAACATTTTTCTAAATGTTAGCATTCAAAATCCTCTTTTTACATTGAACGTTCATGTTTCAGGAGAGAGACTATCCAACCCTAGTAAAATTTGAATCAATAGAACCTGCAATTCTTGCCTATATTTGAAATTTTAAAATCAACTCTTACCACAATGCTTTTCCCAGTTAATAATAGTAATAATGGAATAATAATAACTAATATTTATTTATCTCCTTAGAATGTGCCATACATCCTGTTCAGCACTCTTTTTCCTTATTTAATTCTCACAACAACCACATGAAGTTAGCAGGTCTATTTTACAGGCAAAAAAATGCATAAAGGTTTTTCGAGGTTGCATTATTTATCATCACAAAGTGAGTCCACGGCGAATTTCCAATTCAAAGGAAGACATCTCTAACCCAGTGCCTGAAGTCTTCCAACCAAATGCTTTTGTTAATCATCAGTTTCATAATAATAAAAAAATTAATAAAAATATTTCTGTTTAAGTTCTCCTTTTAAGTAGAGTGTAACACGTTTCTTAATAATTGTAGCCTAGAAGTCTGATCTCATCCTAGAGCCACATTTAACCTTTTTACTAAACCAAGTCCTCTTGATTTCCTCACTGTATGATTTTCTCCAACACATTTATTTCTCTCACTCTCCGTCACTGCAGCATAATTCAACCTACAAACCTATCTTGTTGGATTACTGAAAAAAAAAAAAAAAAAAGCTTTCTAAGGGGTCTCCCTGGCACTACTGGGCAGCATCTTTCCTTAATCCATTCTCTACAGCCATAGGTGTCTTTTTAAAACACAAATTTGTTGTCAACAAACCAACAGTTTGTTGGTGCTCCATGGATCGTAGGTTAGCACTACGATACTCAGAATAACTGGAGTGGTCTTGTGTAGTCAGCCTTCTTCATGAGTCACCCCGAGCTCTTTTTCTTCCAGCCCCAATGGGGGGCCCGGCTTCTCAGTCCCTCATATGCATGTTGCTTTGACAGACCTCCCGCATGTGCATGTTCTCTTCCATTGCTACCTACACTCACCCTCCAGATCTCAACTGAATTGTAATTTTCCCCAGAAAACTTTCCCTGACCTCCTGAATATTTCCAAACCCTTATGACAATTTGGCATAGCCCCATGTTTCTTTTATTAGCATTTTTCACAGATTTGTAAAGTCTGCTCCTGTGCTGTGTGCTCCATAGGGCATTATGCTTTCCTCTGACTCCAGATCTAATTCACATCACGTGCATTATAGGCACTTGATAAGTATTTCTTGAATGAGTGAATACCACTCATCAGCAATGGAATTTAGAATTTCTAAGTCCTAAGAGTTAAGTGTGTGTCAATTATTGACTAGTTAGGCCCTTTTAAAAGTTTAACTAAGATGAATAGATACCCACAGAGATCAGTCCATGCATTTTCTTCTATAATTTCATCACACAAGCTTCCTACATTATATGATTATTGCCATATAGTCAAAACATTTTATAAATTTTTTAAAGTTCTCTTTTTTTAAGTAATCTCTACACCCAACATGGGGCTCAATCTCACGACCCTAACGTCAAGAGTCACACGCTGTTCTGACTGAGCCAGCCAAGCGCCCCAAAGCATTTAATATTGTGAATAACTGCTTTATTTACTTATGTATTACTTATAAGTATTCCAAGCATGTAGAGTGCTTGTATTTATCTTTTTATTATGAATATTAGCTTATGGTCACTGTGATTGGTAAACATGCCCTGTGAGATGTAAATCCTAGGAAACTTGTTGAAACTTGATTTATGTACTTACAAATATTTCATTTTGTAAATTTTAAAAATTTTTTATTGTTATGTTAATCACCATACATTATATCATTAGTTTTTGATGTAGTGTTCCATGATTCATTGTTTCTGCATAACACCCAGTGCTCCACGCAGAATGTGCCCTCTTTAATACCCATCACCAGGCTAACCCATCCCCCACCCACCTCCCCGCTAGAACCCTGTTTTTCAGAGTCCATCGTCTCTCATGTTTCGTCTCCCCCTCCAATTTACTCACCTTCATTCTTCCCCTCCTGCTATCTTCTTCTTCTTTTTTTTTCTTAACATATATTGCATTATTTGTTTCAGAGGTACAGATCTGTGATTCAACAGTCTTGCACAATTCACAGCACTCACCATAGCACATACCCTCCCCAATGTCTATCACCCAGCCACCCCGTCCCTCCCATCCCCCACCACTACAGCAACCCTCAAGTTGTATCCTGAGATTAAGAATTCCTCATATCAGTGAGGTCATATGATACATGTCTTTCTCTGATTGACTTATTTCACTCAGCATAACACCCTCCAGTTCCAACCACGTCGTTGCAAATGGTCAGATCTCCTTCCTTTTGATGGCTGCATAATATTCCATTGTGTATATATACCAATCTTCTTTATCCATTCATCTGTCGATGGACATCTTGGCTCTTTCCACAGTGGACATTGCTGCTATAAACATTGGGGTGCACGTACCCCTTCGGATACCTACATTTGTATCTTTGTGGTAAATACCCACTAGTACAATTGCTGAATCGTATGGTAGCTCTATTTTCAACTGTTTGAGGAACCTCCATACTGTTTTCCAGAGTAGTTGCACCAGCTTGCATTCCCACCAACAGTGTAGGAGGGTTCCCCTTTCTCCACATCCCCGCCAACATCTGTCGTTCCCTGACATGTTAATTTTAGCCATTCTGACGGGTGTGAGGTGCTATCTCATTGAAGTTTTGATTTGGATTTCCCTGATGCTGAACGATGTTGAGCACATATTCATGTGTCTGTTGGCCATTTGGATGTCTTCTTTGGAAAAATGTCTGTTCATGTCTTCTGTCCATTTCTTGATTGGATTATTTGTTCTTTGGGTGTTGAGTTTGATAAGTTCTTTATAGATTTTGGATACTAGCCCTTTTTCTGAATGTCATTTGCAAATATCTTCTCCCATTCTGTTGGTTGTCTTTTGGTTTTGTTGACTGTTTCTTTTGCTGTGCAAAAGCTTTTTAACTTGATGAAATCCCAAGAGTTCATTTTTGCCCTGGCTTCCCTTACCTTTGGCAATGTTTCTAGGAAGAAGTTGCTGTGGCTGAGGGCGAAGAGGTTGCTACCTGTGTCCTCCTTTAGGATTTTGATGGACTCCTGTCTCACGTTTAGGTCTTTCAACCATTCGGAGTCTATTTTTGTGTGTGGTGTAAGGAAATGGTCCAGTTTCATTCCTCTGCATGTGGCTGTCCAATTTTCCCAACACCATTTGTTGAAGAGACTGTCTTTTTTCCATTGGACATTCTTTCCTGCTTTGTCAAAGATGAGTTGACCATAGAGTTGAGGGTCCATTTCTGGGCTCTCGATTCTGTTCCATTGATCTGTGTGTCTGTTTTTGTGCCAGTACCATACTGTCTTGATGATGACAGCTTTGTAATAGAGCTGGAGGTCTGGAATTGTGATGCCGCCAGCTTTGCTTTTCTTTGTCAACATTCCTCTGGCTATTCGGGGTCTCTTCTGGTTCCATACAAATTTTAGGATTATTTGTTCCATTTCTTTGAAAAAAGTGGATGGTATTTTGATGGGGATTGCACTGAATCTGTAGATTGCTCTAGGTAGCACTGACATCTTCACAATGTTTGTTCTTCCAATCCATGAGCATGAAACGTTTTTCCATTCCTTTATGTCTTCTTCAATTCCTTTCCTGAGTATTTTATAGTTTCTGAGTACAAATCCCTTGCCTCTTTGGTTAAATTTATTCCTAGGTTTCTTATGGTTGTGGGTGCAATTGTAAATGGGATCGACTCCTTGATTTGTCTCTCTTCTGTCTTGTTGTTGGTGTATAGGAATGCCACAGATTTCTGTGCATTGATTTTATATCCTGCCACTTTATTGAATTCCTGTATGAGTTCTAGCAGTTTTGGGGTGGAGTCTTTTGGGTTTTCCACATACAGTATCATATCATCTGCAAAGAGTGAGAGTTTGACTTCCTCTTTGCCGACTTGGATGCCTTTGATCTCTTTTTGTTGTCTGATTGCTGTGGCTAGGACTTCTAATACTATGTTGAATAGCAGTGATGATAGTGGACATCCCTGCCGCGTTCCTGACCTTAGGGGGAAAGCTCTCAGCTTTTCCCCATTGAGAATGATATTCGCTATAGGTTTTTCACAGATGACTTTTATGATATTGAGGTATGTACCCTCTATCCCTATACACTGAAGAGTTTTGATCAAGAAAGGATGCTGTACTTTGTCAAATGCTTTTTCTGCATTTCTTGAGAGGATCATATGATTCTTGTTCTTTCTTTTGTTAATGTATTGTATCACGTTGATTGATTTGTGGATGTTGAACCAACCTTGCAACCCGGGGATAAATCCCACTTGGTCATGGTGAATAATCCCTATAATGTACTGTTGGATCCTATTGGCTAGTATTTTGGTGAGAATTTTTGCATCCATATTCATCAAGGATATTGGTCTGTAATTCTCCTTTTTGATGGGGTCTTTGTCTGGTTTTGGGATCAAGGTAATGATGGCCTCCTAAAATGAGTTTGGAAGTTTTCCTTCCATTTCTATTTTTTGGAACAGTTTCAGGAGAATAGGTATTAATTCTTCTTGAAATGTTTGGTAGAATTCCCCTGGGAAGCCATCTGGCCCTGGGTTTTTGTTTGTTGGGAGATTTTTGATGACTGCTTCAATTTTTGTTGGGAGATTTTTGGATGACTGCTTCAATTTCCTTAGTGGTTAAGGTCTGTTCAGGTTTTTTATTTCTTCCTGGTTCAATTTTGGTACTTGATATATCTCTAGGCATGCATCCATTTCTTCCAGGTTATCTAATTAGCTGGCATACAGTTGCTCATAATATGTTCTTATAATTGTTTGTGTTTCGTTGGTGTTGGTTGTGATCTCTCCTCTTTCATTCATGATTTTGTTGATTTGGGTCATTTCTCTTTTCTTTTTGATAAGTCTGGCCCGGGGTTTATCAATCTTGTTAATTCTTTCAAAGAACCAGCTCCTAGTTTCGTTGATGTGTTCTACTGTTCTTTTGGTTTCGATTTCATTGATTTCTGCTCTGATCTTTATGATTTCTCTTTTCCTGCTGGGTTTAGGCTTTATTTGCTGTTTTTTCTCTAGCTCCTTTAGGTGTAGGGTTAGGTTGTGTATTTGAGACCTTTCTTGTTTCTTGAGAAAGGCTTGTATTGCTATATACTTTCCTCTTAGGACTGCCTTTGCTATATCCCAAAGATTTTGAACAGTTGTGTTTTCATTTTCATTGGTTTCCATGAATTTTTTCAAATCTTCTTTAATTTCCTGGTTGACCCATTCATTCTTTAGTAGGATGCTCTTTAGCCTCCATGTATTTGAATTCTTTCCGACTTTCCTCTTGTGATTGAGTTCTAGTTTCAACGCATTGTGGTCTGAAAATATGCAGGGAATAATCCCAATCTTTTGGTACTGGTTGAGACCGATTTGTGACCTATGATGTAATCAGTTCTGGAGAATGTTCCATGGGCACTAGAGAAGAATGTGTATTCTGTTGCTTTGGGATGGAATGTTCTGAATATGTCTGTGAAGTCCATTTGGTCCAGTGTGTCCTTTAAAGTCTTTATTTCCTTGTTGATTTTTTTTTTTTTTAGATGATCTGTCCATTTCAGTCAGGGGGGTGTTAAAGTCCCCCACTATTATTGTATTGTTGTCAATGTGTTTCTTTGCTTTTGTTATTAATTGCCTTATATAATTGCTGCTCCCATGTTCGGGGCATAGATATTTACACTTGTTAGATCTTCTTGTTGGATAGACCCTTTAAGTAGGATAGAGTGTCCTTCTTCATCTCTTATTATAGTCTTTGTTCTAAAATATAATTTGTCTGATATAAGGATTGCCACCCCAGCTTTCTTTTGGTGTCCATTAGCGTGGTAAATGGTTTTCCACCCCCTCACTTTCAATCTGGGGGTGTCTTTGGGTCTAAAATGAGTCTCTTGCAGACAGCGTATCACTGGGTCTTGTTTTTTAATCCAATCTGATAGCCTGTGTCTTTTGATTGGGGCATTGAGCCCATTTACATTCAGGGTAACTATTGAAAGGTATGAATTTAGTGCCATTGTATTGCCTGTAAGGTGACTGTTACTGTATATTGTCTGTGTTCCTTTCTGGTCTATGCTGCTTTTAGGCTCTCTCTTTGCTTAGAGGACCCCTTTCAATATTTCTTGGAGGGCTGGTTTCGTGTTTGCAAATTCTTTTAGTTTTTGTTTGTCCTGGAAGCTTTTTCTCTCTCCTTCAATTTTCAGTGAGAGCCTAGCTGGATATAGTATTCTTGGCTGCATAGTTTTCTCGTTTGTGCTCTGAAGATATCTTGCCAGTCCTTTCTGGCCTGCCAGGTCTCTGTGGATAGGTCTGTTGCCAATCTAATGTTTCTACCATTATAGGTTACAGATCTCTTCTCCCGAGTTGCTTTCAGGATTTTCTCTTTGTCTCCCTTTTTCTCAGCTTTATTTTCCATTATTTTGTCTTCTATATCGCTGATTCTCTCTTCTGCCTCATTTATCCTAGCAGTTAGTGCCCACATTTTTGATTGCACCTCATCAATAGCCTTTTTGATTTTGACTTGTTAGATTTTAGTTCTTTTATTTCTCCAGGAAGGGTTTCTCTAATACCTTCCATGCTTTTTTCAAGCCCAGCTAATATCTTTTTAAATCATGATTCTGAACTCTAGGTCCGACATCATACTAATGTCTGTATTGAGTAGGTCCCTGGGAGACGGTACTACCTCTTGTTCTTTTCTCTGAGGTGATTTTTTCTTCTTGTCATTTTGTCCAGAGGAGAATAGATGAATGAGAGAACAAAATGCTACCAGGTTAACAACGTCCCCAGAAAATATACTCTAAACAAATCAGAAAAGACCTGAAATCAGGGGAAAAGAAAGGGAAAAAAAGAAAAAAGAAAGAGAAAAAAAGAAAAAGATAAAAACAAACAAAAACAGAACAAAACAAAAAAAACAGAATATGATCAAATATGATCAGGCTAGTGCATAGATCAGTGCCACACACTAGATTTTGGTTGTATTTTGGTCTTTTAGACGAAAGTGCTTCCTAAAATTTTAAAGAACTAAAGATTTATATATGTACAAAATAAGGGTTGATACAATGAAGGGATGGAAGATGCCTGTAAAGATGAAAATTATAAAAGTTTTATAAAAGGAATTGATAAGAAGTTGTTTTTAAAAAGAAAGAAGAAGATTAAAAAAAAGGGGGGGATAATGTGATCAGGCAGGAGACTAGAACCAAGGCATACACTAGTGATTTAGGGTATATTTTGATCTGTTAGAAGGAACTGTATCTCAAAATTTTAAAGAGAGAACTATATATATATATATATATATATATATATATATGCCACAAATAAGGGTAACTACTATGAAGGGATAGACTATGACTCTAAAAATGAAAAATAATTTTTTTTTTAAAAAGGGATTGATAAGATGTTGGTTGAAAAAGGGAAAAAGAAAAATAAAAAAAAAACGGTTAAAAAATTAACTTTGAAAGACTAATGAATCATGGTAAAAAAACCATGAATTCTATGTGCAGTATTCCCCTAGCGCTGGAGTTGTCCCGTTCTCCTTGATCGGTAAACTTGGCCTTGGCTTGCAGGCTGTTCGTGCTGATCTTCTGGGTGGGGTGCCTGTTGCCGTGGTTCCCAAATGTCTTTGCCGGAGGCGGAATTGCCCCGCCCTTTTCTGTCGCGCTAAGCAGTCTGCTCAGGTTTGCTCTCGGGTGCTTTTGTTCCCTGCAAGCTCTCGGTACAGCTTTGGAGGACCAGGGTGAAAATGGCAGCCTTCCAATCTCCGCCCTGGAGGAGCCGAGAACTTGTGGCCCCAATACTCAGTGCTCCCCCAGAGAAAAGCAGTCACTCCCATCTCCCCAGTCTCCGACCGCCCTCCGTGCTCACCCGGCCTGTGATCGAGTGTTTCTATTTCTGGCACCCAACCCAGCAGATCCCTGCGGTGCGCTCCCGCATCACTCCTCCCGGGGAAGGAAGAGGAGTCTCCCCGGATCTGCTGCTTGTTGGGTCCCTGCTGGAGGAGCTGTGGCCCAACTGGGCCGCGGATCACAGTTTATGGCCACCCCGAGCTGAGAGTCCGCGCCTTGGCTCCGTCTCTGCAGCCGGCTTCCCCGCTCCGATCCCTGGGAGCTCTGCCGCACTCAGGCTCCCCCGGTCTTTCTGTGACCCCGAGGGTCCTGAGACCACACTGTCCCGCGAGGGTTCCCCCCTCCTTAGCCACTGGAGTGACGTCCCTCCGCGGAGCCAACTTCTAAAAGGTCCGATTTTGTGCTGCGCGGCTCTAGCACTTGCCAGAAGCGGCCGGCGGAGGCCCCCTCCGCCGCCGTCTAACCTCCTGAACATCGCCTTGGATTCACTTTTCCGCACGTTCTACCTTCCAGTAAGTGGTCATTTTTCTGTTCAGAGAGTTGTTGCTATTCTTTTCTTCGATCTCCTGTTGAGTTCGTAGGTGTTCAAAATGGTTTGATCCCTATTCAGCTGAATTCCTGAGACCAGATGAAATCCAGGTCTCCTACTCTTCTGCCATCTTGCTCTGCCCGCAAATGTTTCATTTTTAAGATATGTGCCTTGTGTATTTATATTTTGCAGGATCTGGGTACAGAATTTTATAAATATCCACAAAATTAATGTATTATACATATTGTTAAATTTTTCTCTGATTCCTCAGTTAAAATTTTTATCTGATTGTGAATTTGTTTCTTATGTGACTTTGCAATTGCTTACTACATATATTTAGTTTTTCTGATTTTTCTTCAAAGTGAAAAAGTCGATCTATATCTAAGTGCATTGATTTTTATTTTGTCGCATCCAATCTATTAGGCCCTTCAATGACTTACTTCACAACTTTATTTTTTTTCTAGAGATTCTGTTTGTTTCTTTTTATAACTTTTGTACTTTGCTAATATTTTGTATTTTTTTACTCATTGTGAGTATATTTTCCTTACATTCTTTAACATCAGTGTTATATGGCCTCAGATCTTGTCCTCATTTCTACATCTGGGTCATTCCTATTGATTTCCTCTTTTCTCTGATAATTTTTTATTCCAAATTTTGTAAATAATTATTGTACATTCCATGGATTTTGGTATGTGCCTCTGAAGAATATTAGTTTTTATTTCTGGCAGACTTAAGAGAGTTGTATTTTTATATTTTGTCCACAACTTACAATTATTATATGGAAGGGAGTTGGCCCAATAGAAGCTACTCTGCCATTACTGGAAGTGAAGCTCTGTTTTATGTATTTTAGGATAATATTATTAGGCATATACAAATTTAGAATTGTTAAACCTTTCATAATTATGAAATATGTTACTTAGATGCTATTTAGAATTTTCTTTAGTGACAATATGCTCCTGAGAGATATTCCTCATTTTTTGATAGCCTGAGAATATCTTTATTTCACCCTTTTCCTTGAAAGATTTGACTTTCATTTTCTCTTATGGTTCTTGAAGGGATAACTTTATAGTGTTCTTGTTATATTTTTGTTATATTTTAAAAGTTAGCTCTATCTTTTCTTACATTTAAGATTCTAGTTTTTTTCTGTTTATTTGTTTTTGTTTGTTTGTTTTGATTCTTGTTTTCCTTAATATCATTCAGTTTCATTAAAATGAGTGTAACATAATTTTTTTTTCTTTGTACGTATACTGCTTGGATTGGATTTCTTTAACATGTGATCTCTTTCCTGGTTATAGAATGTTATGATCTTTTCAAGTATCACCTTTGCCCATTCTCTTATATCTTTCTGGAATTTATGTGAAAGTTAATTTTCTCACTTTGTCTTTTTTGTCTCATAGAATTCCTTTCAAATTTTTACCTCTTTATCTCATTTTGTCCCATTGTGCTTAACTTCCTCAGATTCATCTTTCTTTACCCTCATAATTTTTCTGTCTAGTCATCTTCTGATAGTCTTGTTCATTATGCTTCTTTTTTCAATCATTACATTTTTCAGTTCCTAGCATTCGGTTTGGTCCTTTTTCAATTCTGTTTGGTCATTCTGTGAGTTGGAACAAAAATGAGTTGTTATTTCAAATCACACATGCAAAAAGTAATACAGATTTCATGTCAAAAACTATAAAACTCATGGTAGCAAATCTGATGTCTACTTATTACACTTGAAGTAGGGAAATATTTCTTAAACAAGAAACAAAAAGTATTGACTGAATAAAAAATCATATTCTGGATTACATTAAAATTAAGAACTTTTATCTTCAAAAAATTTTAAGTTTTTATTTAGTTAAAACTGGAAGAATAGATTTGACATGTTGATATTTGATACACAGTACACACAACTCAGAAAATATTAGCATCAAGAATATATAAATACATGGAATGCCTGGGTGGCTCAGTCCGTTAAGCATTGGCCTTTGGCTTAGGTCATGATCCCAGGGTCCTGGGATTGAGTCCTGCATCAGGCTCTTTGCTCAGCAAGGAGCCTGCTTCTCTCTCTGCCTGCTGATGCCCCTGCTTGTGCTCTCTCTCTCTCTTTCTGACAAAGAAATAAATAAAATTTTTTAAAAAAAGAATATATAAATACTTCAAATTAATACAAAACCACAAAAATATAATAGGAAAGTGGCCCAAAGATACGTAGTGACAATTCACTAAAGAAAGAAAGAAAGAAAGAAAGAAAGAAAGAAAGAAAGAAAGAAGGAAAATATATCATAAAATAAAACAAATTATAGGTAGGCAATATAAATATAAAGAACTTTAAACATCAGGAGTGATTAGAAACATAGAAATCAAGGCCACAATAAAATCTCCCTTAATTGGCATCATTTTAACCTGGAAATGACAATTATTAAAGAAAATATGGAGAAATAGAATATATGGTGCTATTGAGAGAAAATTTGTGTATTCAGTATGGAACAAAATTTGCTATTTCTATTCAGGTAGAATATTTCTTTTCCACATGAAATATCAGTTCCGCTCCTGGAAATATATTTAGGAAAGACCATTGCACATGTACAGAGAAGAAATTTGCAAGCATATTCATGGTTGCAAATTGCAGAATTTCTGAAAATCTTTTGATAGGATAGTAGATTAAAAAGTATTCTTTTAAAAAAGGAAACAACTAGTAAAACAATTTTGATCTATCCATACTGTAGAATATTAAGCAACAATTAAAAAGTAATATATACCTTTATTATACATATGTTGACCAATGATAGGTACAAAGGTATCTATGTACATACATATATTAATGTAGACATAACATAACCTTGTAGATATAGATATTTTCCATTACATATGGATAGATGACTGGATGTAAGAAAGCGGATCAGATTATAAATACATACATATACATAAAAATACAATTATTTATTATATACATGGTACATATGTAAAATATATGTAAGACTATATGTAAAACTGTTAATAATGGTTTTGTTTTTAACAAACCTTAATCTTCTTTAATTAATGCCTAGTAACAAATGGTTGCAGAGTCACTGAAGCATGTCTGAACTTTCAAAGTTTAGTACATCTCATTTTCTTGAAACGTTTTTTAAATCAGTTAGATCTCTTCAGAATTTAGCTAACTAGAAAATGTTACATCTACATTTTCTCATGTGTTTTCTTTCTTTTAAAATTTAGGACATTAGTTTTTGATTGATATTAGGAAATTATATCTTCTAGTTTTTGAAATTTTAGGGTATGGCTATTTTCAAATTAAAAATGGCTCAGCAAGAATCAATGTTGGAATTTGGCAGCAGAGTAGGAAGACTCTAGGGCCCCCTTGTCCCAGGAATACAATGAGATTATTATCAAATCATCCTAAACACCTTAGAAATTGACCTGAAGACTGACAGAATGAACTCCACAACTAAAGGTAGAGAAGAGGCCACATTGAAGAAGATAGGAAGTGTGGAGACATGGTTTAGAAGAGAAATGGATCTGGCTACTGCACAGGGGAGGGAGTTGTGGCGGCAGAGAAGGGCTAGAGATAGACTAGCACACAGGGGAGCACAGAGGGAACATGAATCCCCATAGCAATTGGCTTGGAAAGCAAGAGGGGCCAAATTCTGTGACTTCTGGCAACCAGTGAAGCTTAAAGCCTGGGGTTCTAAAGGTCAGCAGGCTTGGCTTAGAGAGAGCCCTGAGGGCATTGCGGCTATTCTTGGAGAAAAGGCAGGCAAACAAACCCTGGACATACAATGTAGAAAGAGCAATCTGATGAGTGCCTGGGGCACACGGTGGGGAGGTTATTTGCTCTTCTTAGAGCATGTCCCAGAGAGGCAGCATTCACGGCAAAGGAACTAGCTAATGCCATTTTCTTCCCGTACCCCTCAGCATAAGCACAGGGCCACCTTTGGGAACAAGTGCAGAGCAGACACTGGCTGCCTAACTTTCTTACACCAAGCCCTGCCACCCCACGCTCCTGTCGAACTGCCCTTCCCAGTCTCACTTGCCTCAGTCCCAGTGTGGGGGGCCTCCTCCCCAGAAGACCAGCCCAAACCCCTGCTCACACCTCGTCTTCCAACTTGGGAGTTTGGAGGAGTCTTGGTTCTGGTGGCAGTGGCAACAGTCTCATTTCACAAGCAGATCAGAGCACAACTACTTAAAACACACCACAATCAGGCCAGGATCGAAACACTGCCCATAATAAGCAAAAGGAGACTCCCTGTGACTGACCTGAAGGATAAAGCAGCCAGGACAAAAAAGCAGAGCATACACAGCACACATTGAGATATTCCTGGAAGTGTCAGGCCCTGGGGAATAGGGGACACTACATGTCAGGGCAATACAGGACCTCATATTCATAAAGCCATTACTCTCAAGAACAGGAGATGCACCTGACATTCCTAACATACACAGGCACAGAGACTTAGACAAAATGAGAAGACTGACCTAACCTAAAACCAGCAAAAGGAAGGAAGTAATAAAGATTAGAACAGAAGTAAATGATATATAAACTAAAATGCAATAATAGAACAAATAAATGAAACCAGGAGCAGGTTCTTTGAAAAAAGTCAATAAAATCGCAAACTTTTAGCCAAACTTATAAAAAAAAAGGAGAAAGGACTCAAATAAGTAAAATCACAAATGAGAAAGGAGAAATAACAACCAATACCACAGAAATACAAACAATTGTAAGAATTGAAAAACTATATTCCATCAAAATAGACAACCTAGAAAAAATGGATTACTTCCTAGAAACATAAACTACCAAAACTGAAAAAGGAAGAAATAGAAAATTTGAAGATACTGATAACCAGCAAAGAAATTGAATCAGTGTTCAAAAAACATCAAACAAAAGTCCAGGACCAGATGACTTTACAGGTGAATTCTACCAGACATTTAAAGGAGTTAATACTTATTCTTCTCAAACTATTAAAAAACACAGGAGGAAGGAAAACTTCCAAATTCATTCTATGAGGCCAGGATTAATCACCCTGATGCTAAAGCCACATAAAGACATTGATAAAGAGAACAACAGGCCAGTATCCCTGATGAACATAGATGCAAAAATCCTCAACAAAATACTAGCAAACCTAATCCAACAATACATTAAAAAAAAAATCACTTACCATGATCAAGTGGGATTTATTCCTGAGTTGCAAGGGTTTTTGATATTCACAAATCAATCAACAGGGTACATCACATCAATAAGAGAAAGGATAAGAACCATATGATTATTTTAATAGATGCAGAAAAAGAATTTAACAAAGTACAACATCCTTTCATGATAGAAACTTCAACAAAGTGGTTTAGAGGGAACACGCCTCAACATAATAAAGACCATATATGAAAACTCTACAGCTAATATCATCCTCAATGGGGAAAAACTGAGAGCTTTGCCCCTAAAGTCAGGAACAAGACAAGGATGTCCACTTTCACCTCTTTTATTCAACATAGCACTGGAAGTTCTAGCCACAGCAATCAGACAACAAAAATAAGTAAAAGGCATCCAGATTGGTAAGGAAGACATAAAACATTCATTATTTGCAGATGACATGATACTATTTACAGAAAACCCAAAAGACTCTGCCAAAAAAAACTGCTAAACTGATAGATTCAGTAACGTCACAGGATACAAAATCAATGTACAGAAATCTGTCGAATAATGAAGCAGCAGAAAGAAAAATTAAAGAAACAATCTCTTTTATAATTGTACCCAAAATAAGAAAATATCTAGAAATAAACCTAACCAAAGAGGTGAAAGATCTGTTCTCTGAAAATGATAAAACATTGATGAAAGAAATTGAAGATGACACAAAGAAATAGAAAGACATTCTATGTTCATGGATTGGAAGAACAAATATTGTTAAACTATCTATACTACCCAAAGCAATTTACACAATTAATGCAATCCCTATCAAAATACAAACAGCATTTTACACAGAATTATAACAAACAGACCTAAAATTTGTATGAAACCACAAAAGACCCTGAACAGCTAAAGCCATCTTGAAAAAGAGAAGCAAAGCTGGAAGCATCACACTTCTGGACTTGAAATTATATTACAAAGCTGTAGTAATCAAAACAATATAGTACTGGCACAAAAATAGACACACAGATCAATAAAACAGAACAGAAAACTCAGAAATAAACCCACAATTATATGGTCAATTAATCTTTGACAAAGAAGGAATGAATATACTATGGGGAAAAATATCTCTTCAAGAAATGATGTTGGGAAAACTGGACAGCCACACGCAAAAGGATGAAACTGGACTGCTTTCTTTCACTGTACACAAAAATAAATAAAAATGGATTAAAGACCAAATGTGAGACCTGAAACCATAAATCCTAGAAGAAAGCACAGGCAGTAACTTCTTTGACATTGGCCATTGCAACTGTTTTCTAAATAGGTCTCCTGAGGCAAGGGAAACAAAAGCAAAAATAAACTATTGGGACTTCATCAAAATAAAAAGCTTCTGCACAGCAAAGGAAACAATCAACAAAATTAAAAGGCAACCTACAAATGTGAGAAGATATTTATAAATGACATATCTAATACAAGGTTACTATCCAAAATATATAAAGAATTGATATAACTCAACAAATAAAAACCAAATAATCCAATTAAAATTGGGCAGAAGATAGGAAAAGCCATTTCTCCAAAGAAGACACACACATGGCCAAAAGACGCATGGAAAGATGCTCAACATTACTGATCATCAGGAAAATGGCAAATCAAAACTGCAATGAGATATCACCTCACACCTGTCAGAATGGCTAAAATAAAAAAAAAAACACAAGAAACAATAGGTGTAGGCGAGGATATGGAGAAAGGGAAACTCTCTTGCAATGTTGAGATATATACATATATATAGATAGATAGATAGATAGATAGATGATAGATAGAAATGTATATATATATATATATATATAT
>NW_027397098.1:12123145-12141614 GCF_003265705.2 Callorhinus ursinus
TCTCTCTCTCTCTCTCCCTCTGCCCTTCCCCCACTCATACTTGCTCTCCCTCTATCTATCATCTATCTATCTATCTATCTATCTATCTATCTATCTATCTATCCATCATACTCAGCCATAAAAAGGAATGAAATCTTGACATTTGGAACAAAATGAATGGAGCTAGAGAGTATTCTGAGTGAAATAAGTTGGTCAAAGAAGGACAAATACATATGATCTCACTTATATGTGGAATTAAAAAACAAAATAAACGAGGAAAGGGAAAGAGAGAAATCAAGAAACAGACTCTTACTACAGAGAACAAACTGATGATTACTAAGGGGAGTTGGGTGGGTGGACGGTTTAAATAGATGTTGGGGATTAAGAACTGTACTTGTGATGAGCAGCAGATGATCAATGGAATTACTGGAACTAAAACTAGTAAAACAGTGTATGTTAAAAAATATTACTAGGCAAACATTTTTTTAATCTCAGAATTTTAGTCATATATGTAGCTCCAGTAAATTTAGCTATGAGAAGTTTCAAGCAACACTACTGCTCAAGAATTATCTTGGGGGGGCACCTGGGGGGCTCAGTCATTAAGTGTCTGCCTTGGGCTGAGGTCATGATCTCAGGGTCCTGGGATGGAGCCCCACATCGGGGTCCCTGCTCAGTGGGAAACCTGCTTCTCCCTCTCCCACTTCCCCTGCTTGTGTTCCCTCTCTCGTTGTGTCTCTCTGTCAAATAAATAAATAAAATCTTAAAAAAAAAAAAAAAGAATTGTCTTGGAGGGGCGCCTGGGTAGTCAGTCAAGTGTCTGCCTTCAGCTTGGGTCATGATCTCAGGGTCCTGGGATTGACCCCACATGGGGCCCCCTGTTCAGTGGGGAGTCTGCTTCTCCCTCTCCCTCTGCCTGCCGCTCCCCCTGCTTGTGCTCTCTCTCTGTCAAATAAATAAGATCTTAAAAAAATTATCTTGGATTTATTAACAATAAATATATCCATATACTAAAAACTCATCCCTTTGTACATTCAATTTCTACTTCTTTTCCCTGGGTTTCTTTTTTAAAATATAATTTTGGTTTTATGTTATCTTCATATTAAAATTCTAGGTTTTTTCAAAGATATGTTCTCAGACACAACAAATTAATTGGAAGTCTATCTACAGGAATAGGAAAAAATGTACATACATATTTTCTTAATACAGAGTATAATTTAGAATTCTAAATGTTAGGGGAAAATTTGCCCAGAATAGTTCACTATTTAAACTTTAGTTTGGAAGCCCTAATTTCTCTTGAGCCACTTTTTCTCAATAATTTCCTTGGAGTAAAACCCTAAATTTTTGGATGGGGAACTTAAGTATTATTTCCAAAACAAATGTTTTGATGAGTTAAATGTTGAAGAATCAGAAACACATGGGCTGAGTTTCCCTACAAATAAATAAATATGAAATTCAAGGAAAATTGATTTTCTGAAGCTTGTTTTATTTACCAAATACAGAGTATTTGAAAATCACTTAAAATACTGGACCCTGTTGAACACCACTTAGGACTTACACACTTATAAAATATATATATTTATATAATATATTTATATATGATATAAGTAAATATGTAAATCCTAAGTGGTGCTCAACTGGGTCCAATATTTTAAGTGATTTTCAAATATATTATATATATAAAATAATGGCTAAGAATTTCACTAGTTCTCAGATATTGTTAGTATCCTAGATCTGCTCTTTCTTATTTAAATGCTCTGATTTCCTCTTATTAATTAAGTACAAATTATTTGATTATCCAATATTATATACTTAAATTAATTTAAAGGAATTAAACAATGGGCTGCAATTTACAATATTCTAATGTTTATTATTTTTTAAATAATCAAGGTATTCACAAATTTAAATAATAGAAAATCCTTGAATTTCACCTTTCTGTGAAGTCATCTTACCAGTATTTTCTAATTAATTTGAAAATTTTGCTTTTGGACAATTCTGATAATTAAGACATAATAATTGATTTTATACATGATTATATATAGTTATATATATTTTATATATAATTCAATATTATAATTTGATTTTAGCATGGAGATTAAAAATTACTTAAAAGACAATGCCAGTTTTGGACATCTTATTGTTATGATAATCCTGATGATTGGTAAGAAGAAAAAGTGCTATCTTACTATGACATAAAGGTTGTTTATTTGTTCTCCTTTGTTTAAAAATTTGTCTTACAGATAAGTAAGCAAGATAACAAAAATTTAAAATATCTGAGATAGAAAGAATTAAACAAATTTAGGGAAAGCTACGAACTAAGATGTGGCATCAAACAGCATTTCTTAGTTTTGAAAATATGTTCCATGAGGCTCTTGCAGGTGCATCTTATACATACAAACACACACGCATGCACATCCTTATTTTCTGAGAAAAGAAATCCTGAGAAATACTCCAAACTCCATCTCTTAGAGGAAAACTTAAAGGCTCTAAAAACTTCTGAAGTAAAAATAAAAAGCCAGAAAACCCAAACCTGATATCAACTCTACTTCATCTATGGCTTTCCAAACATCAGAGAATTTTTTCCATACATCAGAGAACTTTTTCTTGAGTAGTATCTAATGTTAAACCCTAGAAGTCATTTCTTGTCTACTCACTGTGATAATGGAGCCAGAGAATCCTATGGATATTAATTAACTGGCTCTACACTTTGCCAAAGCTAACATAAAAAAGAGATATGATTGGTTAGATGATTTTTTGGTGTCAGTAACATAAAAAGGAAACTGTAGGAAAGTAGGCTTTTATAAAATAGGAGCTATATCACTGTGGTTTCTGGTTGTAACCCCTAATTGAGGTTGGAGCTGGTTGAAACATTGAGGCTCTGAATTATTTAGAGATGAGTAAGTACTACAAAGTAAAAATATATGGTTGGGTATTACAGTCAATTGTTTTATAGTTAACATAGTCAATTTAACTGACAGAATAATTCTCCTGTTTTTTGCCTTAGTGCAAAGACTGTAAGTACATGCTCATTCATAGTGTGCAAAAATGAATAAAACTCCAAGAAATAAACTGAAATTCATCTTATATTTTGTCATGTAGATGGATATGCTGATACATCAATGAAGGTAGTTCTATATGCATGAGTATCAGATATGTAACTATATGATATCACTGACCAATTCTTTACATTCAAGTGTAAATATATATAGATAGATAGATATAGATATTACCCCTCCAGGCAGCATCATATTTATGTGTGTACTCATGTATGTATCTATGCATGTGCATATATAAGTAAATATGCACATAACATATTCTTTTTTTTAAATTCAGCAACACCCATGGCACTACCAAACATTACTCTCCCTAACTCCAAAATTACTTTTTAATACTTCTACACTGTTTTCCAACTATCTCCCAACAAAAATACAAACTCAACAGATGATCATTAATTTTACAGAAAAAGAAAACATAAAATGGAAAGCCAGTAAAGCTCACTGCTTTCTGTGAAGTCTACAGAAAGCTTACATTGGTGTCTACATTTCCCTTTCCCGTTTGCATGTACATCAGAGCCCTCTTCCTGAATCCGTTTTCCCCTGTCTTTTTTGCCCTCCCCTCTGCCTTCTGAACTTTTTAGTTACCTGCTTTCTGTTAATAAGCATATTCAAAGAAGAAGTACTACTTTTTAAAAACTTAAGTTCCCCTTAACCCACAGCATCTTCAGATAGTATTCTCCTCTTTCTCCGGTCTCCAAAGTCAAATTCCTTGAAAGCTTTGTCTATTTTGTTTTCACTTGCCCACTCTCCAGTCATCTTCCATACACTCTAATCTGGTTTCTTTATTGAGAATTGATTTTTTCATAAGGGCAGAGGGAGTGATGCTTTTTTCAGCCAGCTCTTACAGCAGTATTAAAACATTGTCTCATTTTATAGTGTCTTTTAAACAGTTCTCATGCTCGGCTTCTGTAATTTCACACTCTCCTGATTGGCATCCTCTCGCAAGTCCCTGTTTATATCCCTTTCTGGCTCGTTGCCATCCTCTTGACTAAGACATAATGAAGTCCTAGAAGACTTTCCAAGTCCTCTTTTGCCTCCCTACATTCTCTACCCATACATTTCTTTCCAGCCTCTGGTTTCAATTACCCTCAGCATGTTAATGCTCCCTGCTCTGACTTGTCTTCTGAGGGCTGTATCATAGATCAAAATGCTTACTTGACATCTCCACTCAGATATCTCAAAGGCTCCTCAAAAGCAATACCATCAAAATAGAATTTGTGAGACTCTGTACCACACTGTTTCTCCCACTGCCCAGCAGCTGGGGAGTCTGGGCAAAAAGGGCAACACTTATATCCACACAACCAGAAAGGTTGGTTGGCTCTAATCCTTAAATAATTTACAGGTTTACTAAAAAAAAACAAACAAACCACCACAAATAACGTCTCTCTTCCTCTTATGGATGTAAGATTAGAAAGCAAATTGAAAAATAGAAAGTTTCTTTTTTATATTTCCTAATAGGTCTTTCAAATCTATCTTCCATTAAGGGAAAATATATGGTGTATGTGAAATATATTAATTATCAATGTGGTTTCAGCTTCCACTGGTTTCCTTTTCTATTTAGTCCCTGAGCCATTCTATTGAGCAGAATCATGAACAAAAAGTATACACAATGCAACTCCTGTTCCATGAGGCTGACATGCTAAGGAGTGACAGTTTTCCATCACATTAGCCATTTCTCTAAAAAATTCCAAATTTTGCTTATAGAATGCACTAAATTTGTGTTATGGCCAATGTAAATCTTGCCTATGTAAATAAATGTAGAGAATCTTGTAGAAATCATTCTTTTAAAATATATTTGTTGATGGGGCACCTGGGTGGCTCAGTTGTTAAGCATCTACTTTCGGCTCAGGTCATGATCCCAGGGTCCTGGGATCAAGCCCCGCATCAGGCTCCCTGCTCAGCAGGAAACCTGTTTCCCCTCTCCCACTCCCCCTGCATGTGTTTCCTCTCTTGCTTTGTCTCTCTCTGTCAAATAAATAAATAAAATCTTAAAAAAAATAAAATATATTTGTTGAGAATATCATGTTTTATCATTTTAAGGTAAATCCTTATCAAAATACTAATAGCATTTTTCACAGAACTAGAACAAACAATCCTAAAGTGTGTATAGCACCACAATGACCTTGAAGAGCCCAAGCAGTCCTGAAAAAGAAAAACAAAACTGGAGATATCACAATTTCAGATTTCAAGTTATATTACAAAATGATTGTAATCAAAACTGTATGGTACTGGCATAAAAATAGACACATAGATCAATAGAACAGAACAGAAAAATCAGAAATAAACCCACAATTATTTGGTTAACTAGTCTTCAATGCAGCAGGTATGAATATGCAATGGGAAAAAGATAGTCTCTCTTCAATAAATGTTGTTGGGAAAACTGGACAGCCATATGCAAAAGGATGAAACTGGACTACTTTCACTGTACACAAAAATAAATAAAAATGGATTAAAGACCTAAATGTAAGATCTGAAACCATAAAAATCCTAGAAGAAAGCACAGGCAGTAACTTCTTTGACATTGGCATTGCAACTTTTTTCTAGATAGGACTCCGGAGGCAAGTGAAACAAAAACAAAAATAAACTATTTGGATTACATCAAAATAAAACGTTTCTGCACAGTGAAGGAAAGAATCAACAAAACTAAAAGGCAGCCTATGGAATGGGAGAAGATATTTGCAAATGATATATCTGATAAAGGGTTAATATCCAAAATATGTAAAGAATTGATACAACTCAACATACAAAACCAAATAATCCAATTAAAATTGGACAGAAGACAGGAACAGCCATTTCTCCAAAGAAGACATACAGATGGCTAAGAGATACAAGAAAAAATGCTCAACATCACTCATCATCAGGGAAATGCAAATCAAAATTGTAATGAGCTATTGCCTCACACTTTTGAGAATGGCTAAAATCACAAACACAAAAAACAAGTGTTGGCAAGGGTGTGGAGAAAAGGGATCCCTTGTGCACTGTTGGTGGGAATGCAGACTGGTACAGACACTGTAGAAACAATATTGAGGTTCCTCAAGAAGGTAAAAATAGAACTACCCTATGATCCAGCAATTACAGTACTAGGTTATTTACCCAGAGAATACAAAAATACTACTTTGAAAAGATGTATGCACCTTGATATTTAAAGCAGCATTATCTACAATAGCCAAATTATGGAAGCAGCCCAAGTGTTCATCAACTGATGAATGATAAAGAAGATGTGGTATATATATATACAATGGAATACTATTCAGTCATAAAGGAATGAAATCCTGCCATTTGCAATAACATGGCTGGAGCTAGAGAGTATGATGTTAATTGAAAGAAGTCAGAGAAAGACAAATGCCTTATGATCTCACTCGTATGTGGAATTTAAGAAACAACAAAACAAATGAACAAATGGAAAAAAGAGAGAGAGAGGGGCAAGCCAAGAAACAGATTTTTTTGAAAAGATTTTATTTATTTATTTGACAGAGCAAGAGAGCACAAGCAGGGGAAGCAGCAGATGGAGAAGCAGGCTCTCTGCTGAGCAGGGAGCCAGATGTGGGGCTCAATCCCAGGACCCCGCTGGGATCATGACCTGAGCCAAAGGCAGACGCTTAATTGACTGAGCCACTCAGGTGCCCCAAGAAACAGACTCTTAACTCTGAGAACAAACTGATGGTTACCGGAGGGGAGGCGTGTGGGAGGATGGGGGAAACAGGTGATGGGGACTAAGGAGGCATTGTGGTGAGCCCAGGGTGTTGTATGGAAGTGTTGAATCACTATATTGTACACCCGAAACTAATATTACACTGTATGTATGCTAACTGACTGGAATTGAAATAAAAACTTAAAAGAGGAACAATATCAAATCAATCATCTAAAAATTCCTACCCCAAGAAATGGAAAATGGAGACTAAAATCATTGCAAAGCAAGCGGAAGGAATTATATAATCGAGATAAAGGCAGAAATCAATCAAGTTGGAGAAAAGAAACATAGAGAAAATTAACAAAACAGAGGGCTGTTTCTTTAAAAAAAGAACAAAATTAATAAACCTCTATCAAGATTGACTAAGATTAAAAACAGGGAAGACACAAATCACCAATATCAGGAATACAATGTGATATTACTTCCAATCCAGGAGCCATGAATGAGCAATAAGCGAATACTACAAGCAAGTTTCTGTTCATAAATTCAAAAATGAGGAAGAAATGAAACAATTCTCCAAAAGATAAACAACCAAAACTCAACCAAAATGAAATAGACACTGTGATTTGGCCTATAACCATTGAAGAAATTGAATTTATAATGTATGAGCTTTGAAGAAAGAAATCTCCAAACACAAGTGGTTTCACTGGAGAATTCTACCTGACATTTGAAGAAGAATTAGTACCAATTTTACAGGTTTTTTTTTTTTTCCAGAAAATGGAAGAGGAAAGATTAATTCTCTACCTACTTTATGAAGCTAGTATATTCCTGATACTAAAATAAGGCAAAGAGTTAAAAAATGAAAATGAAAAAATGACCCCTGGGGCACCTGGGTGGCTCAGTTGGTTAAGCATCTGCGGCTCAGGTCATGATCCCGGGGTCCTGGGATGGAGTCCCGCATTGAGCTCGCTGCTCAGCGGGGAGTCTGCTTCTCCCTTTCCCTCTGCTGTTCCCCCTGCTTGTGCTCTGTCTCTCTCTCTCTGACAAATGAATTAATAAAATCTTAAAAAAAAAAAAAGAAAAAATGATCCTTGTCATGAACTTAGACTGAAAAATCCTGAACAAAATATTTGGTAATAGAATACAACAATATGCAGAAAGATTTATATACCGTGATCCAGCAGGATTTACTGCAGGTATGCAAAGTGTGCTCAACATCCAATACAATCCATATCAATAGGCTGAAGAAGAAAATTATCTGATCCTATTAAGTGATGTACAAAAACATTTAGCAAAGTCCTACACCCATTTACTATTCATGTTGAATCTCTTGGCAAGTTAGGAATATAGCTTGATAATGAACTTTTTTTTTTTTTTTTAAGGAAGGCTTATAGATCGGAAAGGAAGAAAAAAAAACTTCTTGTTTGCAAATGACATGATTGTTCATACAGAAAATCCCAAGGAATGTAAAAAAAAAAAAAAATCCTAGAATAAGTTAGTTCAGCAAATTTACAAGACACAAGGTCAACCCAGAAAATCAATCCCACTTCTATATATTAACAAAGAATGTGCATTAAAATTAAATAAAAAACATCATATCATTTACTATGACTTCAAAGGAAATGAAATACTTAAAAAAAGGGTCTACATGCTGGACATTGCAAAATGCTGATAAAATAAATCAAGCCCTGGATAAATGAGGGTCATATCGTGTTCATGAATCAGAAAAGTCAATATAGTAAAGATGTCTATTTTCCCCAAATTGAGCTATAGATACTACCAAATCCTAGCAAGGTTTTTGGTAAACATATGCAAGTTTATTCTAAAATTTGTATGTAAAGTCACAGGTCCTAGAAAAACTAAAACAATCTTGACAAAGAAGAATATTGTCAAAGAAATCACTCTAACCTATGTTAAGGTTTACTATATGTATAACTACAATTGTCAAAATGGTGTTCTATTGGCAAAGAGATATACATAGAGAGTGGAACAGGATAGAGAACATAGAAATACCTCCCACATAAACATACTTGACTGATATTTGACAATGCTGCAAAAGCTAATCTGTATTGGACCAATTGAACATTCATAATCCAAAAAGAAATAACATTGACATAAACCTCAAACCCAAAAAAAAAAAACAACAAAAAACCCTCAAAATTTATTTGGGCTTAAATTAAAGCTATAAACCTTTTAGAAAAGAATATATAGCAGAATATTTTTGGGGATCAAGGGTAGGCCAAAGAGTTCTTATAATTGACATCAAAAGCATGATCCTCAAAGGAAAAAGTAATGAATTGGTCTTTATAAAAATTTAAAAAATTTTGTTGTATGAAAGCCCTTGTGAAGAGGATCAAAGATAAGCCACACTGGGAGAAAGGATTGGTAAGCCACATATCTGAAAGACTGATAACTAGGATAGATGAAGGACTCTCAAAATTCAACAGTAAAGAAAGAGCCCAATTCAAAAATGGGCAAAAGACATGAAGAGACATTTGGCTGATAAAGATACATAGATGGCAAATAAACACATGAAAAGATTTTCAACTAGCCATTAGGAATATGCCAATTAAGACCACAGTGCAGTATTACTATATACCTATTAGAGCAGCTAAAATAAAAAAAAATAGTGACAATATCAAGTGTTGGCGAGGAATTACAAAAACTGGATGACTCACACATTGCTGCTAGCAGGGTAAAATGTCACGACCCACCCTGAAATTGTTTGGCATTGTTGTATAATGTAACCATGCAATTAACACAAAAGCCAGTAAATGCACTCAGGCATATATCCCAGAGAAATTAAAACTTATTTTAACAGATAAAAGTACAGAGCAATTTTATTTGTAATAGCCAAATAACTGGAAATGGTTCAGATGTATTTCATCAAATAGATTGTTAGATAACTACTACTTAATATTCCATGGAATATTACTCAGCAGCACAAAATAAAAATTTGTTGATACATGCTTGATGAATCTCCAAGGAAATATGGTAAGTGAAAAAAGTCAATCCTAAAATATTACATAGTACATTATTCCACTTATATAACATTTTTGAAATGACAAGATTTTGGAAATGAATAGATTAGTGGTTGCCAATGACTAAGGAAGGAGGTGAGGAGGGGGGATAGGTGTAGTTAGCAAAGGGCAATATGAATCATCCTTGTGTTCAGTTCTTGATTGTGGTGGTGGATACACAAATGTACACATGGGATAAAATTGCAAGGAATCACACACACGCACACACACACACACACACACAAGTACAAGCACAGTTTAGGTAATCTGAATAAGATGAATGGGTTGAATGAATGGGTTGGATGTAATATGGTAATATAGTTTTGCAAAATAGTAACAATGGGGCAAGTAGTCCTTACAACTGCATGTGAACCTACAATTATCTTAATAAAACATTTAAATTGAAAAATACGAACAACCCAACAGACTAAAGCAAAACTTTTTTCAGAAGGCATGTCTGAATGGGAATCAATTGTTCTGAGCCCAAGGAATATGCAGTAGGTGGAAACAGATGTATACCCGACATCCGCCTATAAACACAAAACTCAACCTGCAGTCTTAGAAGTTTGTTCAAGCACTATTCAGGCTCCCTTCCTGCCTCCATTCATTTGCTTCACACATTGTTCTAATTAGAGAGCCGTTTCCTCTGCACAGCTGTCCTCAATTTAACAAACCACAGTGACGTGCAGAGAGACAAAATAGCCTTTCTCATCTTCGGTGAAGACATCTCTCTCTGAAGCCATAAGAGTTAAATTTTTGGACAGTTTTCATGAGTGTATTGCAAACTACAAAACACTTCCAACAAAAAGATAACATGCTGCACTAGAAAAAAAAATTCTATAGACTAAATAGCAAGCCACTCCTTATGAATACTTTCCCTAAATTTTTACACTTAACAAGTACAAAATGAGCAAAAATATGTTGAACCGAACTTTGAAGCTATGAATTACCTTTAGAAAATATACAGAATGCAAGTTTTATTCTTGCCTTCATTTCTGCCTTTATGGCAACTTCTCTGTTATAAACATGCTTATTGGTTGTTTATGATTATAAACGTAGGATGGTATAGGTTCAGTTTAGAACTTGAGAGAAACAAAAATAAAGTACAGAGAAGGAAATGACCTATGATCATAGTTCTACCACACAAAAGTAACCTTTGTAGAATTTTGTTTTAATTCTTTCAGGCATTTACTTTACTTGTGTATGTGTATATTTAACTGAATCATAACTAGACACAGGTCTTAAGATCTTGCTTGATGAATTTTTGCAGGCTTGTGTGTTCTGGAACTGTGTCCCTGATCCTGATAGAGAACACTTCCAGGCTGCCAGTGGACCTCCTCATCCTGCCACCAGCCGGTGGTAACCGCTGTTCTGACCCCTATGCAAGAGAATAGTCATGCCTGTTTGGGGATTTCATGTAAGTGGGATGTAGGCTTTTGTGTCTGGTTATGTTATCTCAACATGAGGTTAGTTAGGCTCATCCTGCTGCAAGTAACAGTGGTTTGCTCTTTTTCCCAACTGTGGTAATATTCCCCTGCTAATATATAACGGTTTATTTATACCTCTCCTGGGATGGATATTTAGGGTGATTCCATTGTGGGGCTGTTGTGAACAATGCTGCTTTAATATTATATCTTTTGGCAGACATAAACACTCCCCTTTATTGGGCACATGTCTAGGAATGGAATTATTGAATCAGAGGGTATACATACGTTCAGTTTTAGTTGATACTGCCAATTTTTGAGAGTCCCAATGGCTTCCCACCCTTGTTGACACCGTGTGTCCTTTTAATTTTAGTCATTCTGGGGATAACATAATTGTAAACCAAAATAAGAACATATTGAGTTTGGAAATTTGTATCTTTTGTATTACATCATGGTCATTCTTATGGATTTATTCCTTATCCTCAAGAAATCCTGAGTTTTGACCTTTGGTTATTATGATCTCTGCAAGCTTGATTAGCTATAAAAACAAAAGCAAAAATGTCTTCTAGAAAATGCTCACAAAAATGTCTAAAGTAGTTACATATTGTAGGAGTTTAAAGTCACTTTTAATATCACAAACACTGTGTTTGTGTGTTACGGGGTGGTATGTGTTTGTGTGTATATTTAAAATAACATGTATAGGGGCGGAGCAAGATGGCGGAGGAGTAGGAGACCTGGATTTCGTCTGGTCTCAGGAATTCAGCTGAATAGGGATCAAACCATTCTGAACACCTACGAACTCAACAGGAGACAGAAGAAGAGAATAGCAACAACTCTCTGAACAGAAAAGCGACCACTTTCTGGAAGGTAGGACGTGCGGAGAAGTGAATCTGAGGCGATATTCGGGAGGAGAGACGGCGGGGGAGGGGGCCTCCATCGGCCGCTTCTGGCAAGTGATAGAGCCGCGGAGCACAAAATCGGACCTTTTAGAAGTCGGCTCCGCTGAGGGACGTCGCTGCAGTGGCTAAGCGGGGGGTGGAACCCTCGCGGGACAGTGTGGTCTCAGGACCCTCGGGGTCACAGAAAGACCGGGGGTGCCTGAGTGCGCCAGAGCTCCCAGGGACGGAGCGGGGAAGCCGGCTGCAGAGACGGAGCCGAGGCGCGGGCTCTCAGCTCGGGGTGGCCATAAACTGTGATCTGCGGCCCAGTCGGGCCACGGCTCCTCAGCAGGGACCCAACAAGCAGCAGATCCGGGGAGACTCCCCTTCCTCCCCCGGGAGGAGCGGTGCGGGAGCGCACCGCAGGGATCTGCTGGGTTTGGAGACTCCACACGGGGTCGGGTGCCAGAGATAGAAACGCTCGGTCACAGGCCGGGTGAGCACGGAGTGCGGCCGGAGACCGGGGACACGGGAGTGACTGCTTTTCTCTGGGGGTGCACTGAGGAGCGGGGCCCCGAGTTCTCAGCTCCTCGGGGCAGAGATTGGGAGGCCACCATTTTCACCCTGGTCCTCCAAAGCTGTACCGAGAGCTTGCAGGGAACAAAGGCTCCTGAGAGCAAACCCGAGCAGTTTGCTTAGCCCGGACCGACAAGGGCGGGGCAATTCCGCCTCCGGCAAAGACATTTGGGAACCAGCGCAACAGGCCCCTCCCCCAGAAGATCAGCACGAACAGCCAGCAAGCCAAGACCAAGTTTACCGATCAAGGAGAACGGGAGAACTCAGCGCTAGGGGAATACTGCACATGGAATTCATGGCTTCTTTACCATGATTCATTAGTTTTTCAAAGTTAATTTTTTTAACTGTTTTATTTTAATTTTTCTTTTTCCCTTTTTCAACCAACATCTTATCAATCCCTTTTTTAAAAAAAACATTTTTTATTTTTCATTTTTAGAGTCATATTTTTATCCCTTCATGGTAGTTATCCTTATTTTTGGCATATATATATAAGTTGTTCTCTCTTTAAAATTTTGAGATACAATTTCTTCTAACAGATCAAAATATACCCTAAATCACTAGTGTATGACTTTGTTCTATTCTTCTGCCTGATCACATTCTCTACCCTTTTTTTCTTTCGTGTTTCTTTTTCGTTTTCTTTTTTTAAATCTTCTTCTTTTTTTTTTGAAACAACTTCTTATCTTATCAATCTCTTTTATAAAATCTTTTATAATTTTCATCTTTACAGTCATCTGCCATCCCTTCATTGTATCAACCTTTATTTTGTACATATATAAGTCTTTCTTCCTTTAAAATTTTAGGAGGCACTTTTTTCTAACAGACCAAAATACGTCCAAAATCTAGTGTGTGGCACTGATCTATACACTAGCCTGATCATATTTGATCATATTCTGTTTTATTGTATTGTTCTGTTTTTGTTTTTATCTTTTTCTTTTTGTTTTTTTTTTTTCTTTCTTTTCTCTTTCTTTCCCTTTCTTTTCCCCTGGTTTCAGCTCTTCTCTGATTTGTTTAGAGTATATTTGCTGGGGACGTTGTTAACCTGGTAGCATTTTGTTCTCTCATTCATCTATTCTCCTCTGGACAAAATGACAAGACAAAAAAAATCACCTCAGCAAAAAGAACAAGAGATAGTACCGTCAGCTAGGGACCTACTCAATACGGACATTAGTACTATGTCAGACCTAGATTTCATTAAAGATACTAGCTGGGCTTGAGAAAAGCGTGGAAGTTATTAGAGAAACTCTTTCTGGAGAAATAAAAGAACTAAAATCTAACCAAATAGAAATCAGAAAGGCTATTGATGAGGTGCAATAAAAAATGGGTGCACTAAATGCTAGGATAAATGAGGCAGAAGAAAGGATCAGCGATATAGAAGACCAAATGATGGAAAATAAAGAAGCTGAGAAAAAGAACGATAAACAACTACAGGATCAGGAGGGCAGAATTCGAGAGATAAACGATACGATAAGATGAAACAACATTAGAATAATTGGGATCCCAGAAGAAGAAGAAAGGGAGAGAGGGGCAGAAGGTATATTGGAGCAAATTATAGCAGAGAACTTCCCTAATGTGAGGAAGGAAACAGGCATCAAAATCCAGGAGGCACAGAGAACCCCTCTCAAAATCAATAAAAATAGGTCAACACCCCGACATCTAATAATAAAACTTACGAGTCTCAGAGACAAAGAGAAAATCCTGAAAGCAGCTCGGGAGAAGAGATCTGTAACCTAAAATGGTAGAAATATTAGACTGGTAACAGACCTATCCACAGAGACCTGGCAGGCCGGAAGGACTGGCATGATAACTTCAGAGCACTAAACGAGAAAAATATGCAGCCAAAAATACTATATCCAGCTAGGCTGTCATTGAAAATAGAAGGAGAGATAAAAAGCTTCCAGGATAAACAAAAACTAAAAGAATTTGAAAACACGAAACCAGGCCTCCAAGAAATATTGAAAGGGGACCTCTAAGCAAAGAGAGAGCCTAAAATCAGCATAGACCAGAAAGGAAGAGAGACAATTTACAGTAACAGTCACCTTACAGGCAATACAATGGCACTAAATTCATACCTTTCAATAGTTACCCTGAAAGTAAATGGGCTCAATGCCCCAATCAAAAGACACAGGCTATCAGATTGGATTAAAAAACAAGACCCATCAATATGCTGTCTGCAAGAGACTCATTTTAAACCCAAAGAGAACTCCAGATTGAAAGTGAGGGGGTGGAAAACAATTTACCATGCTAATGGACACCAAAAGAAAGCTGGGGTGGCAATCCTTATATCAGACAAATTAGATTTTAAATCAAAGACTGTAATAAGAGATGAAGAAGGACACTCTATCCTACTTAAAGGGTCTATCCAACAAGAAGATCTAACAAGTGTAAATATCTATGACCCGAACATGGGAACAGCCAATTATATAAGGCAATTAATAACAAAAGCAAAAAAACACATTGACAACAATACAATAATAGTGGGGGACTTTAACACCCTCCTAACTGAAATGGACAGATCATCTAAGCAAGGATCAACAAGGAAATAAGGACTTTAAATGACACACTGGACCAAATGGACTTCACAGACATATTCAGAACATTCCATCCGAAAGCAAGGGAATACACATTCTTCTCTAGTGCCCATGGAACATTCTCCGGAATTGATCATATCCTAGGTCACAAATCAGGTCTCCACCGGTACCAAAAGATTGGGATCATTCCCTGCATATTTTCAGACCACAATGCTTTGAAACTAGAACTCAATCACAAGAGGAAAGTTGGAAAGAACTCAAATACATGGAGGCTAAAGAGCGTCCTACTAAAGAATGAATGGGTCAACCAGGAAATTAAAGAAGAATTAAAAAACTTCATGGAAACCAATGAACATGAAAACACAACTGTTCAAAATCTTTGGGATACAGCAAAGACAGTCCTAAGAGGAAAGTATATAGCAATACAAGCCTTTCTCAAGAAACAAGAAAGGTCTCAAATACACAAGCTAACCCTACACCTAAAGGAGCTGGAGAAAGAACAGCAAATAAAGCCTAAACCCAGCAGGAGAAGAGAAATCATAAAGATCACAGTAGAAATCAATGAAATCGAAACCAAAAGAACAGTAGAACACATCAACAAAACTAGGAGCTGGTTCTTTGAAAGAATTAACAAGATTGATAAACCCCGGGCCAAACTTATCAAAAGGAAAAGAGAAATGACCCAAATCAACAAAGTCATGAATGAAAGAAGAGAGATCACAACCAACACCAAGAAAATACAAACAATTATAAGAACATATTATGAGCAACTCTATGTCAGCAAGTTAGATAACCTGGAAGAAATGGATGCATTCCAGAGATGTATCAACTACCAAAACTGAACCAGGAAGAAGTATAAAACCTGAACAGACCTATAACCACTAAGGAAATTGAAGAAGTAATTAAAAATCTCCCAACAAACAAAAGCCCAGGGCCAGATGGCTTCCCAGGAGAATTCTATCAGACATTTCAAGAAGAATTAATACCTATTCTCCTGAAACTGTTCCAAAAAATAGAAATGGAAGGAAAATTTCCAAACTCATTTTATGAGGCCACCATTACCTTGATCCCAAAAGCAGATAAAGATCCCATCAAAAAGGAGAATTACAGACCAATGTCCTTGATGAACATGGATGCAAAAATTCTCACCAAAATACTAGCCAATAGGATCCAACAGTACATTAAATGGATTATTCACCATAACCAAGTGGGATTTATCCCTGGGCTGCAAGGATGGTTCAACATCCGCAAATCAATCAACGTGAAACAATACATTAACAAAAGAAAGAACAACAATCATATGATCCTTTCAATAGATGCAGAAAAAGCATTTGACAAAGTACAGCATCCTTTCCTGATCAAAACTCCTCAGAGTATAGGGATAGAGGGTACATACCTCAATATCATAAAAGCCATCTATGAAAAATCTACAGCGATTATCATTCTCAATGCGGACTCTCAGCTTTTCCCCTAAGGTCAGGAACGCGGCAGGGATGTCCACTATCACCACTGCTATTCAAGATAGTATTAGAAGTCCTAGCCACAGCAATCAGACAACAAAAGGAAATCAAAGGCATCCAAATCGGCAAAGAGGAAGTCAAACTCTCACTCTTTGCAGATGATATGATACTGTATGTGGAAAACCCAAAAGACTCCACCCCAAAACTGCTAGAACTCATATAGGAATTCAGTAAAGTAGCAGGATATAAAATCAATGCACAAAAATCTGTGGCATTCCTATACATCAACAACAAGACAGAAGAGAGACAAATCAAGGAGTCGATCCCATTTACAATTGCACCCACAACCATAAGATACCTAGGAATAAATTTAACCAAAGAGGCAAGGGATTTGTACTCAGAAACTATAAAATACTCAGGAAAGGAATTGAAGAAGACATAAAGAAATGGAAAAACGTTCCATGCTCATGGATTGGGAGAACAAACATTGTGAAGATGTCAGTGCTACCTAGAGCCATCTACACATTCAATGCAATCCCCATCAAAATACCATCCACTTTTTTCAAAGAAATGGAACAAATAATCCTAAAATTTGTATGGAAACAGAAGAGACCCCGAATAGCCAGAAGAATGTTGACAAAGCAAAGCAAAGCTGGCGGCATCACAATTCCGGGCTTCCAGCTCTATTACAAAGCTGTCATCATCAAGAGAGTATGGTACTGGCACAAAAACTGGCACATAGATCAATGGAACAGAATCGAGAGCCCAGAAATGGTTGCTCAATTCTATGGTCAACTCATTTTTGACAAAGCAGGAAAGAATGTCCAATGGAAAAAAGACAGTCTCTTCCACAAATGGTGTTGGGAAAATTGGACAGCCACATGCAGAGGAATGAAACTGGACCATTTCCTTACACCACACACAAAAATAGACTCCGAATGGTTGAAAGACCTAAACGTGAGACAGGAGTCCATCAAAATCCTAAAGGAGAACACAGTTAGCAACCTCTTCGACCTCAGCTGCAGCAACTTCTTCCTAGAAACATCACCAAAGGCAAGGGAAGCAAGGGCAAAAATGAACTCTTGGGATTTCATCAAGATAAAAAGCTTTTGCACAGCAAAAGAAACAGCCCACAAAACCAAAAGACAACCGACAGAATGGGAGAAAATATTTGCAAATGACAGATCAGATAAAGGGCTAGTATCCAAAATCTATAAAGAACTTATCAAACTCAACACCCGAAGAACAAATAATCCAATCAAGAAATGGGCAGATGACATGAACAGACATTTTTTCAAAGAAGACATCCAAACGGCCAACAGACACATGAAAAAGTGCTCAACATCGCTCGGCATCAGGGAAATCAAAATCAAAACCTCAATGAGATACCACCTCACACCCGTCAGAATGGCTAAAATGAACAAGTCAGGAAACGACAGATGTTGGCGGGGATGCGGAGAAAGGGGAACCCTCCTACACTGTTGGCGTGAATGCAAGGTGGTGCAACCACTCTGGAAATCAGTATGGAGTTTCCTCAAACAGTTGAAAATAGAGCTACCATACAATCCAGCAATTGCACTACTGGGTATTTACCCCAAAGATACAAATGTAGGGATCTGAAGGGGTACGTGCACCCCAATGTTTATAGCAGCAATGTCCACAATAGCCAAAGTGTGGAAAGAGCCATGATGTCCATCGACAGATGAATGGATAAGGAAGTTGTGGTATATATACACAATGGATTATCATGCGGCCATCAAAAGGAATGAGATCTTGCCATTTGCAACGACGTGGATGGAACTGGAGGGTGTTATGCTGAATGAAATAAGTCAATCAGAGAAAGACATGTATCATATGACCTCACTGATATGAGGAATTTTTAATCTCAGGAAACAAACAATGTTGCTGGAGTGATGGGGG
>NW_027397098.1:12151614-12201404 GCF_003265705.2 Callorhinus ursinus
GGAGACCGGGGACACGGGAGTGACTGCTTTTCTCTGGGGGTGCACTGAGGAGCGGGGCCCCGAGTTCTCAGCTCCTCGGGGCAGAGATTGGGAGGCCACCATTTTCACCCTGGTCCTCCAAAGCTGTACCGAGAGCTTGCAGGGAACAAAGGCTCCTGAGAGCAAACCCGAGCAGTTTGCTTAGCCCGGACCGACAAGGGCGGGGCAATTCCGCCTCCGGCAAAGACATTTGGGAACCAGCGCAACAGGCCCCTCCCCCAGAAGATCAGCACGAACAGCCAGCAAGCCAAGACCAAGTTTACCGATCAAGGAGAACGGGAGAACTCAGCGCTAGGGGAATACTGCACATGGAATTCATGGCTTCTTTACCATGATTCATTAGTTTTTCAAAGTTAATTTTTTTAACTGTTTTATTTTAATTTTTCTTTTTCCCTTTTTCAACCAACATCTTATCAATCCCTTTTTTAAAAAAAACATTTTTTATTTTTCATTTTTAGAGTCATATTTTTATCCCTTCATGGTAGTTATCCTTATTTTTGGCATATATATATAAGTTGTTCTCTCTTTAAAATTTTGAGATACAATTTCTTCTAACAGATCAAAATATACCCTAAATCACTAGTGTATGACTTTGTTCTATTCTTCTGCCTGATCACATTCTCTACCCTTTTTTTCTTTCGTGTTTCTTTTTCGTTTTCTTTTTTTAAATCTTCTTCTTTTTTTTTTGAAACAACTTCTTATCTTATCAATCTCTTTTATAAAATCTTTTATAATTTTCATCTTTACAGTCATCTGCCATCCCTTCATTGTATCAACCTTTATTTTGTACATATATAAGTCTTTCTTCCTTTAAAATTTTAGGAGGCACTTTTTTCTAACAGACCAAAATACGTCCAAAATCTAGTGTGTGGCACTGATCTATACACTAGCCTGATCATATTTGATCATATTCTGTTTTATTGTATTGTTCTGTTTTTGTTTTTATCTTTTTCTTTTTGTTTTTTTTTTTTCTTTCTTTTCTCTTTCTTTCCCTTTCTTTTCCCCTGGTTTCAGCTCTTCTCTGATTTGTTTAGAGTATATTTGCTGGGGACGTTGTTAACCTGGTAGCATTTTGTTCTCTCATTCATCTATTCTCCTCTGGACAAAATGACAAGACAAAAAAAATCACCTCAGCAAAAAGAACAAGAGATAGTACCGTCAGCTAGGGACCTACTCAATACGGACATTAGTACTATGTCAGACCTAGATTTCATTAAAGATACTAGCTGGGCTTGAGAAAAGCGTGGAAGTTATTAGAGAAACTCTTTCTGGAGAAATAAAAGAACTAAAATCTAACCAAATAGAAATCAGAAAGGCTATTGATGAGGTGCAATAAAAAATGGGTGCACTAAATGCTAGGATAAATGAGGCAGAAGAAAGGATCAGCGATATAGAAGACCAAATGATGGAAAATAAAGAAGCTGAGAAAAAGAACGATAAACAACTACAGGATCAGGAGGGCAGAATTCGAGAGATAAACGATACGATAAGATGAAACAACATTAGAATAATTGGGATCCCAGAAGAAGAAGAAAGGGAGAGAGGGGCAGAAGGTATATTGGAGCAAATTATAGCAGAGAACTTCCCTAATGTGAGGAAGGAAACAGGCATCAAAATCCAGGAGGCACAGAGAACCCCTCTCAAAATCAATAAAAATAGGTCAACACCCCGACATCTAATAATAAAACTTACGAGTCTCAGAGACAAAGAGAAAATCCTGAAAGCAGCTCGGGAGAAGAGATCTGTAACCTAAAATGGTAGAAATATTAGACTGGTAACAGACCTATCCACAGAGACCTGGCAGGCCGGAAGGACTGGCATGATAACTTCAGAGCACTAAACGAGAAAAATATGCAGCCAAAAATACTATATCCAGCTAGGCTGTCATTGAAAATAGAAGGAGAGATAAAAAGCTTCCAGGATAAACAAAAACTAAAAGAATTTGAAAACACGAAACCAGGCCTCCAAGAAATATTGAAAGGGGACCTCTAAGCAAAGAGAGAGCCTAAAATCAGCATAGACCAGAAAGGAAGAGAGACAATTTACAGTAACAGTCACCTTACAGGCAATACAATGGCACTAAATTCATACCTTTCAATAGTTACCCTGAAAGTAAATGGGCTCAATGCCCCAATCAAAAGACACAGGCTATCAGATTGGATTAAAAAACAAGACCCATCAATATGCTGTCTGCAAGAGACTCATTTTAAACCCAAAGAGAACTCCAGATTGAAAGTGAGGGGGTGGAAAACAATTTACCATGCTAATGGACACCAAAAGAAAGCTGGGGTGGCAATCCTTATATCAGACAAATTAGATTTTAAATCAAAGACTGTAATAAGAGATGAAGAAGGACACTCTATCCTACTTAAAGGGTCTATCCAACAAGAAGATCTAACAAGTGTAAATATCTATGACCCAAACATGGGAACAGCCAATTATATAAGGCAATTAATAACAAAAGCAAAAAAACACATTGACAACAATACAATAATAGTGGGGGACTTTAACACCCTCCTAACTGAAATGGACAGATCATCTAAGCAAGGATCAACAAGGAAATAAGGACTTTAAATGACACACTGGACCAAATGGACTTCACAGACATATTCAGAACATTCCATCCGAAAGCAAGGGAATACACATTCTTCTCTAGTGCCCATGGAACATTCTCCGGAATTGATCATATCCTAGGTCACAAATCAGGTCTCCACCGGTACCAAAAGATTGGGATCATTCCCTGCATATTTTCAGACCACAATGCTTTGAAACTAGAACTCAATCACAAGAGGAAAGTTGGAAAGAACTCAAATACATGGAGGCTAAAGAGCGTCCTACTAAAGAATGAATGGGTCAACCAGGAAATTAAAGAAGAATTAAAAAACTTCATGGAAACCAATGAACATGAAAACACAACTGTTCAAAATCTTTGGGATACAGCAAAGACAGTCCTAAGAGGAAAGTATATAGCAATACAAGCCTTTCTCAAGAAACAAGAAAGGTCTCAAATACACAAGCTAACCCTACACCTAAAGGAGCTGGAGAAAGAACAGCAAATAAAGCCTAAACCCAGCAGGAGAAGAGAAATCATAAAGATCACAGTAGAAATCAATGAAATCGAAACCAAAAGAACAGTAGAACACATCAACAAAACTAGGAGCTGGTTCTTTGAAAGAATTAACAAGATTGATAAACCCCGGGCCAAACTTATCAAAAGGAAAAGAGAAATGACCCAAATCAACAAAGTCATGAATGAAAGAAGAGAGATCACAACCAACACCAAGAAAATACAAACAATTATAAGAACATATTATGAGCAACTCTATGTCAGCAAGTTAGATAACCTGGAAGAAATGGATGCATTCCAGAGATGTATCAACTACCAAAACTGAACCAGGAAGAAGTATAAAACCTGAACAGACCTATAACCACTAAGGAAATTGAAGAAGTAATTAAAAATCTCCCAACAAACAAAAGCCCAGGGCCAGATGGCTTCCCAGGAGAATTCTATCAGACATTTCAAGAAGAATTAATACCTATTCTCCTGAAACTGTTCCAAAAAATAGAAATGGAAGGAAAATTTCCAAACTCATTTTATGAGGCCACCATTACCTTGATCCCAAAAGCAGATAAAGATCCCATCAAAAAGGAGAATTACAGACCAATGTCCTTGATGAACATGGATGCAAAAATTCTCACCAAAATACTAGCCAATAGGATCCAACAGTACATTAAATGGATTATTCACCATAACCAAGTGGGATTTATCCCTGGGCTGCAAGGATGGTTCAACATCCGCAAATCAATCAACGTGAAACAATACATTAACAAAAGAAAGAACAACAATCATATGATCCTTTCAATAGATGCAGAAAAAGCATTTGACAAAGTACAGCATCCTTTCCTGATCAAAACTCCTCAGAGTATAGGGATAGAGGGTACATACCTCAATATCATAAAAGCCATCTATGAAAAATCTACAGCGATTATCATTCTCAATGCGGACTCTCAGCTTTTCCCCTAAGGTCAGGAACGCGGCAGGGATGTCCACTATCACCACTGCTATTCAAGATAGTATTAGAAGTCCTAGCCACAGCAATCAGACAACAAAAGGAAATCAAAGGCATCCAAATCGGCAAAGAGGAAGTCAAACTCTCACTCTTTGCAGATGATATGATACTGTATGTGGAAAACCCAAAAGACTCCACCCCAAAACTGCTAGAACTCATATAGGAATTCAGTAAAGTAGCAGGATATAAAATCAATGCACAAAAATCTGTGGCATTCCTATACATCAACAACAAGACAGAAGAGAGACAAATCAAGGAGTCGATCCCATTTACAATTGCACCCACAACCATAAGATACCTAGGAATAAATTTAACCAAAGAGGCAAGGGATTTGTACTCAGAAACTATAAAATACTCAGGAAAGGAATTGAAGAAGACATAAAGAAATGGAAAAACGTTCCATGCTCATGGATTGGGAGAACAAACATTGTGAAGATGTCAGTGCTACCTAGAGCCATCTACACATTCAATGCAATCCCCATCAAAATACCATCCACTTTTTTCAAAGAAATGGAACAAATAATCCTAAAATTTGTATGGAAACAGAAGAGACCCCGAATAGCCAGAAGAATGTTGACAAAGCAAAGCAAAGCTGGCGGCATCACAATTCCGGGCTTCCAGCTCTATTACAAAGCTGTCATCATCAAGAGAGTATGGTACTGGCACAAAAACTGGCACATAGATCAATGGAACAGAATCGAGAGCCCAGAAATGGTTGCTCAATTCTATGGTCAACTCATTTTTGACAAAGCAGGAAAGAATGTCCAATGGAAAAAAGACAGTCTCTTCCACAAATGGTGTTGGGAAAATTGGACAGCCACATGCAGAGGAATGAAACTGGACCATTTCCTTACACCACACACAAAAATAGACTCCGAATGGTTGAAAGACCTAAACGTGAGACAGGAGTCCATCAAAATCCTAAAGGAGAACACAGTTAGCAACCTCTTCGACCTCAGCTGCAGCAACTTCTTCCTAGAAACATCACCAAAGGCAAGGGAAGCAAGGGCAAAAATGAACTCTTGGGATTTCATCAAGATAAAAAGCTTTTGCACAGCAAAAGAAACAGCCCACAAAACCAAAAGACAACCGACAGAATGGGAGAAAATATTTGCAAATGACAGATCAGATAAAGGGCTAGTATCCAAAATCTATAAAGAACTTATCAAACTCAACACCCGAAGAACAAATAATCCAATCAAGAAATGGGCAGATGACATGAACAGACATTTTTTCAAAGAAGACATCCAAACGGCCAACAGACACATGAAAAAGTGCTCAACATCGCTCGGCATCAGGGAAATCAAAATCAAAACCTCAATGAGATACCACCTCACACCCGTCAGAATGGCTAAAATGAACAAGTCAGGAAACGACAGATGTTGGCGGGGATGCGGAGAAAGGGGAACCCTCCTACACTGTTGGCGTGAATGCAAGGTGGTGCAACCACTCTGGAAATCAGTATGGAGTTTCCTCAAACAGTTGAAAATAGAGCTACCATACAATCCAGCAATTGCACTACTGGGTATTTACCCCAAAGATACAAATGTAGGGATCTGAAGGGGTACGTGCACCCAAATGTTTATAGCAGCAATGTCCACAATAGCCAAAGTGTGGAAAGAGCCATGATGTCCATCGACAGATGAATGGATAAGGAAGTTGTGGTATATATACACAATGGATTATCATGCGGCCATCAAAAGGAATGAGATCTTGCCATTTGCAACGACGTGGATGGAACTGGAGGGTGTTATGCTGAATGAAATAAGTCAATCAGAGAAAGACATGTATCATATGACCTCACTGATATGAGGAATTTTTAATCTCAGGAAACAAACAATGTTGCTGGAGTGATGGGGGTGGGAGGGATGGGGTGGCTGGGTGATAGACTTTGGGTAGTGTATGTGCTGTGGTGAGCGCTGTGAATTGTAGAAGACTGTTGAATCACAGATCTGTACTTCTGAAACAAATAATGCAACATATGTTAAAAAAAAAAAGAAAAAGAAGCAGATAGCAGGAGGGGAAGAATGAAGGGGAGTAAGTTGGAGGGGGAGACGAACCATGAGAGATGATGGACTCTGAAAAACATACTGAAGGTTCTAGAGGGGACAGCGGGTGGGGGGATGGGTTAGCCTGGTGATGGGTATTAAAGAGGGCACGTTCTGCGTGGAGCACTGGGTGTTATGCACGAAGAATGAATCATGGAACACCACATGAAGAACTAATGATGTAATGTATGGTGATTAACATAACAATAAAAATTGAAAAAAATAACATGTATATCCTATAAAAAAAGGGTAAATTTTATTAAAATTTTGCCATTTGGTTGGCCCTAAGATACAAAACAAGAGTTTTCTAAAGAATGACATTTTAAAGGTATTGTCCTTTGCGTTAGAACATGGTGATTCATATGATGATACGTAAGGTTACACAAATATAAATTTGCTACAGAACACATTTTAATCTTTTTAAATTTTTTGTTGTGTTTTTATCTGTAGTTTTCTGTGACCATGTATATTGTATTCTGCCATGAAAGTAATAAAAATAACTTAAAAGATCTTCATTTAGAACCTGCCAGAAACTAAAATCTAATTACTAACACACTATATTAAGAACTCTATTTATATCATTGTTATTATGCATGCAACATTGTGTTGCTATTGTTTTCTCCTTTTTCTCTTTACTTTTTTCTAGCTTAGGGATTTCTCCTCTTTTTTCTCTTTGTGGTTCTGTTTTTGTACACATAGTACACATTTTCTCTATGGCTAAATAGCTCCTACATATTAAAGAGGATACAAAGGGGATATACAGAAATTAGCTCTAATCTACAAGGACATACTTCAGATTTTTCTCGTGGGGAAAGGTGTCGATATAAACACACATTTTTATTGACTTGCACACTTCAAATCTGTCTGATTCAATTATATAATCTAAGTAGGAGAGTAAATGGGTGATAAATCCTGAAGTTTATTAGCTCATGCTAGGGTTCTCTTCATAGTAAAAGGTGCCTTTGAAGCCATCGGTGGTCTGGGCCCCTCTAGCTCAGCATGTGTATTTCGTGAATGAACTGGCTGTTTCCATCACTGGGAAGCTTAGAATTAGTTACAGTTGCCTGCTTTCCTTTTGATACTCACTTGATTCAGAGATGAGGCCAAATCTACATTTTCGCTGATTGGGGATATTACAGAAAACACCACACTGGTTTATTCCAGAAGATTGTGATGTTAATCACCTCTCACGTCTGGTTAAATTGCACATTGTCTCTGTGCCTCACGAAAACACTTCTGAATTCATTCAACCCAGGCTGTTCCCCACTTCTCTTGCAGATGACCCCTCTCCTCTGACTTCCATCATGCTCTCACCAATAAAGACAAACTGCAGGAAAAAGAAAATAAACTATAGTTTTTGAAAGTGGAAAATGCAATCAAACTTTTGGCATCCTGGAGATTCTATAAATGATTTTTTAGGAATGCAACTGTTTGGTATCAACCGGATCAATCAAATACATTATTTTTGTGCGAATGAAAAGAAACATTTTGGTCAGTCACCCAGATATTTTGTTTACAGGGTAACCAAGATAAAACTTAACATAATATTTTAAGGTGTGGAAAACATATTTTATGTGTTCCCACATATGCAACTTCCAAGAAAACTGGAACAAGAAAAACAAGCAGAATGAGATCAGTTTCTCTCGGGCACATGGTGCTATAGTGTAACAAGTTTTGTGGGCTCTGGGACACTTGGCTGAGAGTATATTTTCATAGCTGTTAGGATGAATATTCATAATAGATCAAGCTCAGAAAGCCCACTACCGAATGCCATCTTCTCCCCAAATGTGTTTTCCCTAGAGTTACTCCCATTTCGGCTAGTGCACTGGAACACCGCCATCCTCACTGCCATCCGCCAAGGAGCACGTCCTAGACCAGCTGCAGGAAGCCCACTCACCCCTGACGGGGTGCGGGGCTTGTAGGGATGGGCTCCCCTTCAGGGCCAGCAGAAAGTTGAGGACATCATTCCATGAGGAATATTTTGTCTGAAGAAAGTGCTAAAAGACACTCGGTGGTCCAGACAAACTGCAGTGTAATTGTGGAGACAGGAGAAGGGGACTTTGAATCAGAGATGCCTTCCCCTGATCTCCATTGTGGCTGGTGACAATCTGTAAGGCTCTTCTTTCTGAAAGGGAGAACAGACAAAATTGATGCAGAGGCAGAGTCCTATTGATCCTGGAATACTAAACAAATTTCTAGGACAGGGACTTTCACTCAGGAAACCAGACAGTTTCAAATGGAAAACAAGATGAGGGCTGAGTATGTAGAAGGAATCAGGAGCCTCTTCCCCAGTCAGAGGGCAAACAGGTGCCAGATAAGTCAGCATTATATCTGAAAAGGATAGGACAACTTACCCACCTTTCTTGAAGTAAGGAGTAGCCCTAAGTACTTGAAGATTTCATATTAGATTGCATATCCTCGGAGAAAGTACAGAATTCTAGAAAAAGAGATGGCCAACCTTAAGACAAAGGCAGAAAAAATAAAGGACATTGGAGTCAAGAAATATTTAGATTGAAACAGATAAAGAGAGGGTTGGTGGTTGGCTGGACACCATGCTTTAGAGGGCAGGAGTATTACAGGTGATCTGAGTTTTCTATCTCGTAAAAACTAAAGTGTTTTACTGGACACCTACTTTTATATTCTACAGTACTTTTTATCAGAAGAAAAATAAATACCTAAGGATTGTAATAATGATAGTTTGACGGATGGAACCAATTTATGGAGGCTAGTTGTTCTTTTCATGTATTCATCACACAATTTAAGGATTGACAAACCAGTTTATAGAGGGGGCCACATGATTCTGTTGGGTGGAGATGCAGCCCGAGAAAAAGGCAGAGATGGGTGCACCACCACACTTGGTCAGCAAGATAGAAGTTTGGGGTCCTGCAAAACCCTTTCTCCCCTCTTCCCAAGAAGGAATATCTGACAAGTTCCAAGTGTGCTGATTTGTTTCTTACAGTGTTCTCGCATCTACCCTTTCTTCCCACCATCTCCAGCAAGATTGGGTTTGTCACAACCTTCTCCTGGGCGAGGGGGTTGGGGGGTGGGATATAGTTGCTTTCACCTGTCGCCCGTTCCTCCCCTTGGACCCGTCATACACGTCATTGTCAGATTTATGTCCTGAAAATACCGTTGATCCATTGGTTGCTGAATAGCCATTACCCTTCTGTTTGGAAATCTTTAATCCATATTAGCAATCTGGGTCATTATACTTCTGTTTTGTAAATATTTGATATTTTGGTTTGATATCTCAATTATCTGCTCACCAAGAGAGACACAGAAAGTAATTTTTATCTAAGAACCATCTTTACTGAAACCTTTCCAGATACTGACTTTTGTCTCCCTCAGCCTTTAGTGCAGAGAGGAGTCGGCATGCACAGCGAAAACCACTTAGCCAGAAGACTAACTGGATTGTTTGGCACCCAGGCAGCTCAGGCAGGACACCAGGTGGATGGGCTTCTATCTTTGGCCAAACCATGAGACAAGAGAACGTGAGCATACAGCTATCTGTTATGTGTGACCCACACCGAACTGACCAGCGTCTGTGGTAGAGGCAGCTCTCCGGCAACATCCCAGAGGTTCTCAGAGAGGCTCGTCTGGATCAACATAGACATTCATAGTCACACAAAACTAAAGTTTCTCTTTCTTTATATCCTCTTTTGAAAATGTCTGGGTCTCCCAACCACGAATTCCATCGGAGCAGACAGTACCGGCCTCTGTAGAGTCTCTCTGGTCCACCTCGCTCTGTACATAAAATGGAGTGTCACCTTGGCAGAACTGTAGTTGTTGGAGATGGTCTCCTGGGCTAAGCTGCCCGGCATGGGACTGGTCCAGTCTTCCCTTGATGAAAATTCCAATACCAGCTGGTTTCCACAGGGACGTGTAAGCATTATTACATCTCTGTCTCAAAACTATGCACAGAACCACTTGTGACTTATTTTAACATCTCAGTCCATGTTCTATATGCAGCCGTTGGTATAAAACTCCCCCGTCTTTAAAATATTGTGATAATTTTGGCTCTGTTGCTTTTTCAAATGAAGTCCTTATTTCCTCATATTTTTAAGTTGAATTGTTTCTAAAATGCTGCTTGAATTCGATCACAGTAATAGGTTACAATGTTTGGATGAAGGGCGGTGTATATATTTTTTTAAAACAGAATGTAGTCTTTCAGTCAGATTTGGTCTTACTACAGCACGTAACCACTTTCTTCTTAGTGGTCATCTTGGTGTTGGATTGTAATCTGCATTTCACAGCTGTTGCCAGGAGTATGACAAGGTCAAATAAAGAACTGGTCACAGTTCGAAGATATTTCCTCTCATACTACATCTTCAGTGTCTGAGTGTGAGCTGTAAATGTTTTAAATTAAACATGTAAATGCTACAAATGTTTTAAATGTTGTAACTAACTTTGTGATTTTAATACATGCTTTCTCAGAGTGCAAGACCAGCAACGTGTTTTTAGGATAAGTTTATATCTACTTCCAGTGACATGGTAAAGAATTATTGTTGGTAGAGAGGAGCATCATATAGGGGGTTTAAAAGAATAGAATAAGTTACTAACCTTTCAAAGAAGATAGATGGGAAACAAACTCATGAAAAGATGCTCAGCATCACATGTCATTAGGAAATTACAAACTAAAACAAGAATGAGATACCACTACACAACGATTAGAATGGCCAAAACCCAGGTCCCTGACAGCACCAAATGCTGGTGAGGATGTGGAGCCTCAGGGACCCTCACTCACTACTGGTGGGAATGCAAAATGGTGCAGCCACTTTGGAAGACAGTTTGATGGTTTCTTATAAAACTGTAAGAAACTCTTGCCATCTGACCCAGCAACCACGCTCCTGGTATTTACTCAAAGAGCCGAAAGCCTGTGGCCAAAGAAAACCTGCGCATGGAAATTTCCAGCAACTTTATTCGTAATTACCAAAACTTGGAGGCATGTCCTTCACTGGGTGAATGGATTAAAAACAAACAAACAAAACCACAAGAAGACTGTGGTCCATCCAGACAATGGAATATTATTCAGCACTAAAAAGAAATGCGCTCCTAAGCCACGAAGAGACATGGAGGAAACTTAAATGCATATCACCAGGAGGAAGAAGCTGGTCTGAAAAGGCTATACATAAATGTATGATCCAGCGGTATGACATTCTGGAAAAGACAAAACTATGGAGACAGTAAAGAGATCAGTGGTTGCCAGGTGTGGGAGGGAGGAGTAGAGGGATGAGTACTCAGAGCACAGAGGATTTTAGGGCAATGAAGTTATCCTGTGTGATACTACAATGGTGGGTGTGTGTCAGCATACACTTGTGGAAACCCATGGAATGCATAACACCAAGACTGGACCTTAATGTAAATTATGGATTTTGAGTGGTAGTGGTATTTCAGCGCAGATTCACAGATAGTAACAAATGTGTCACTGCTGGGGTATGTTGATAGAGGCTGGGTGTGGGGAGAGGGAGGGCCATCTGGGAAGTCCCTGTACCTTTCCTTCAATTTTGCTGTGAACCTAAAACTGCCCTAAAACTAAGGTTTATTTTAAAATTAGCACAAGTTGGAGCACCTGGCTGGCTCAGATGGTTAAGCGTCTGCCTTCGGCTCAGGTCGTGATTCCAGGGTCCTGGGATCGAGTCCTGCATCGGGCTTCCTGCTCGGCGGGGAGCCTGCTTCTCCCTCTGCCTCTGCCTCTCTCTCCTTCTCTCTCTCTCTGACTCTCATGAATAAATAAAACATTAAAAAAAATAAAATTAGCACAAGTTATATAAAAATATCTTTGCTAGAGTTAAATAACAGTGCATGAAATGGTGTTTTTTAATCCACTGATCACAAACCTTCCTCGCAGTCAAATATTCCTTACAGATGTCTTTAAAAAATTAAACGGGTAGGTTAACAAAAGGTCGGAATGAGCAGAGCTATTTGTTGTTGGCCAAATAGGAATTTCCAAGGTTTGCCGGGCTTGGCGTGCACTGTTGTGTAGGTTTGCGACACCACGCCATTTTCAGCATCCTGTTGTTACCTGGTTTCATCTCTGCCTTGTAGAAATGACCTGAGGGACGCCCGGGTGGCTCAGGTGGTGAGGCATCCGACGCTTGGTTTTGGCTCGGTTCATGACCTCGGGGTCTTGTGGAGCTCCACAACGGAGTCTGCTTGTCCCTTTCGCTCTGCTGCTCGCCCCCCCATCAAATAAATAAACAAATAAATAAATAAAATCTTAAAAAAAAGAGAAAGAAATGCTCTGGGTTCTCATCCTCAAAGGATATTAGAAGGATGACGCCGCACCAGATACACAGCTTCAGGAGACTCCGACCCGTCCTGTGGAGGGGACGATGCTGAATTTTAAATTCCCTATCAACTTCCTGTGGACCTGCCTCACAGGCCATTGCTGGGGTGGAAGCACCGACCAGCACCAGGTCATACTGGGTGTCTGGCCCACTTCTCACTCTGACTGGTGGGAGCAGAGGAGATCTTTGACAGACTTGCTCTGGCCCGATTTCGTACAATGCTAGTGTTAAAACACACCACCCCTATAGGAAGCATTCTGTCTACGCAGCTCCAAGTTACAGGAAGTTTATCCAGTAATGAGATCTAGACTTGATTGCCTACCCGACCAGCAAGAGTTAGGAGATGTCGGCTGTGTTTTTTAATAGCGTTGCTTTTTGGGATACAGAAGACATATCTAATTGATATGTACTATATGCTTCAATGTATGCTTTTCAATACATAATATACTCTCTATTATACTGTTCAATTCGCCTTTCAATTCCACATTGGATTGTAGCACCAAGACACTTCTTTCAATTAGACCACGTTTCAAAATATGCTTAATACATATTTTTAAAGGCCCAAACACTGAAAACATTCTCAAATGATGGTTTGTGATATTTTTAGACCGAGAGCTTTCCAGACATATTTATTTATTATACTTTATTAATTCTGAAATATGTCATACATTTCAAATATATCATAATGGAAAGTATACATAATGGAGATATGGTTTAAAGGAGAACATTAGGACGGATGTCCATGGATCCACCACCAAGCTTTAGAAACAATCTTTCCAAGGTTATTGAAGCCCCAGTGACAGAGCTAAACATCCTTTTGAGAGGTAGCAAATGGGTCCTGAAGTTTGTGTGTGTTATTATTTTGTTTTGCATTAAAGGTTTACTTCTGGTGTATCCCCACATGACATATAACTTAGCTTTGCATATATTTGAAATTTAAAAAAATGAAATCATGCAGTATTTTTCCTTTTGTAACTTGCTTTTTTAAAATTCCACATTGCATTTGGGGAAGTCATTCTCACTGAAGTATGTACTTAGTTCATTCATATATAATGGTCCATTACAGAATTATAACACAATTTGTTTATTTTTCCTATCAGTGGATGTTTATGTGTTTTCAATTCTTTTTTGTTACACAAAGCTTGAATGCCTTTTAGCACACACGTGCAAGTTATTCTTACGATATATAACAGAACCATAAAGCTCATTTCTCTAAGCACATCTCTGGATTCAACAGGAAATCCAAAATTGTTTCCTAAAGTAGCTGTGCCAACTTATACTCCTACCAGTGAACAAGACTTGATATTGTCAGATTTTTTTTTTTTTAAATTCCCAAGCTGGTGGTTGTAATATTACATTTCACTGGGACTGTATCTGCATTTCACTGATGATTAATGAGCCTGAGCATCTTTGCAAGATGTCCATCGGTTTTGTATATATGTATTTTTTCCGGTAAAATTCCTTTCAGTTTTTTACATGCTTTCTGTTAGGTTATTTCTTTTTTTTCCCCATGTTTTTTCTAAAGATGTAAAAATCTGTTCTTTGTGGTCATGTCTTTTAATACATTAAAATTGGTTTGGGGGGGCATGGTGTAAAATAGAGATCTAATATTTTTCCAATTCAGATAAGCAGTTATTAGCATGCTATCGAATAGCTTGGGTTTTTCCCAGAGATCTGCAAAGCCACCTGGCCCAGCTCTCTCTCTACGACCCCCTGGTCTATTTCTGGGCTCTCTCTTCTTTTCATGGTGTGTTTTTCTATTCAAGAATCTTAATCATGACAGCTTTTATCAATTCTTGATACTTGGTGAAAGGAGAGCGCCTACCCCCACCTGCGCAAAGTTCTTCAGAAACAAACTGGGTAATATTTTTGGCCCTTCGTTTTTTCATATAAATTGACAGACTTTGCCATTCGTGAAGCAATTAGCTAAGATTTTGGTGAAATTACATCGACTCTATAGAACAATTTGGAGATCATGGAAATTTTTACGGGATTCTAATTATGTAAAATCATGACAGAACTTGTATTAGACATTTTCAAGGATTTTTTTTGGTATTACAAACAATTTCATAATTTTCTCCATAATTATTTCATACGTCTTTTAAAATAATTCACTTTTAGATATCTTCTATATGTAGATCTTCCTTGAAAATGTATCCTTAAACATTTCATCATGTTTTGTTTGTTGCCAACACCTTCCATTGTTTATTCCCACATCTTAAAGCACCACTAGTTCGTCTTATTAATTCTAATTACATATTTATGTTTTGGGCTAAGGCGATCACGTCATTCCTAAATAATGGCATATGTGTGTCTTCTTTTTAAATTCTTTTTTGATTTTTTTTTCTAATCATACTCTCATGGTTAAGATATCCAGGACAAAGGTGAAGAGAAAAGCAGACACAGCCTTGTCTTGTGCACAGACTACCTGAATGCAAAGGGAATAATTGCATTTCACCATGAAACATGAAAATTGTTACCATTTTGGGTTTTTTTGTATCTAATGTTTATTGGATTAAAGAAGCTGTCTTCTATTCTCAGTTCACTCACATTTTTATCATGAGCAATTGTTCAGTATTATCACCTACTTTTTCTGCATTAATAGATGATCGTTTAGCTTATTTCTGTCCATTTGTTGACATGGTAAATTACCTTAATTATTTTCCTTATGCTGAAAAACTTGCTGGGACGATAGTACATTCTTTTTGATGCATTTGTGAGATTGGAGGCCAGTTTTCTGTACTTCCATTGCGTTACTCTGGTTGTGATGGTAAGGCATCATTTGTCTCATAAACAAGACTATTTCCACTTTTTATATTTTCTGGAAATATTTCTGTAAGAGGAGTTTTGTTTTCTGTATGTTTGGTAGATTTTACAAAACTCACAGAGATTGGTTATTTTCTTAGTGGAAATATTGTGAATTACTGAGTTAATTTCTTTAATGATACAGGATTATCAATACTTTTGATATAGCGTTTTGTCAGAAGGATTTTAAATATTAAATATTGGATTAAGGATTTTTAAAATTTGTGTGTTTGCTTATATTTTTATTAATTCTTAAACTAGGTTGTTTTTTATGCTTTGTATGATGCAAACTTTTCAAATTTATTTTAGGTGTGTCTTTTGTAAAGAGCATATGGCTAGATATTTTTAATCGAGCCTGACAGTCTTTGTTTTTAACCAGATGATTCAGTTCTTTCCCGTTTATGGTGTTTACTGTATATTTAGATTCATTTCCAACATCTCATTTCTGCTTCTTCTGTGCTTTACTTTTCTTCATGCAGCATTGTTTGCATTAATTGAGGAATTGGTGTGTCCCCATTTTTATTCTATCCTTTAAAAAGTTATAAATTCAATGTCTATTTGTTTAAGGTCACCCCAGAAATTTTAACATGTACATTTTACTTAATGAAATCGAGATTTAAGCACTGTTCATACCACACTCTCAGATAAGTCAAGAACCTTACATACTTTAACTATGTTCAGTTTTTGCAATTCCCATATTGTGCTTTTGGATAGTTAGGTCTTATTCTGGTGTCACACATTAGACATTACTTTATTGCTTCATACACACATTCTTAACTTCCTTCCCTCCACACCTCCTGATTCCACGTTGTCCAACTGGAATCATTTTGCTTTTTTTTCTGAAGGACATTCTTTAAATGCTATCTATCAACGCGAATTTGTTGGTGATAAACTCTCAGTTTTTCTCTGAAAGAAAATATATTTATTTTGTCCTCATTCTTGAGTTCACTGAATATGAAACTCCAGGTTGACAGTAATTTTTTTTTTCTCAGCATTTTGAAGAGACTATTCCACTGAAATCGGGTGTTAGCTGTTTCTGTTCGTTTAATTGCTATTCCTCTGTGGGAAGCCTGTTTTTTACATTATTCTGCAACATAAAATACCTCACTGCCTTTGCTGCTGTATGGCTTGCCTAGGAGATTTGCAGATGGGGAGTTCAGTGGGCTCACTGGATTTGCATTTCCAAAAGAAGTTTTCACTGCTGCCTCTGCATCTTGCCTTTCCATAGGATCTTGCTTCTCTTTCCAAGGTCCCAAGGTCCCGTTTGATAAATGCTGGGTGTTCTCAGTCTATAATCCATGTTCCTGCCCATTTCTTTCTTTCTTTTTTTTTTTTATAATTGTTCTTTTCCCCATTTTCTGGTGTACATGCAGAGAATTCTACCCCCCGCCCCTGATACACTTACCAGCACACTAAATTTGTTTAGATTTCCACACATACTGGGTTTTAAAGTCAATTACTATATTCTGCTTTTAATATCAATGATTTTTTTTAATTTATAAAATTTCTGTAGGTTCTTTTTCAAGTCTGTTGCATCGTTTTCGTGGCCTCTGAAACTTGGCTGAAATTTTTACATCCATATTTTCATGCTTTCTAAGCTTATTTCCTTTATGCATTTATGTCAGGAAATGAAAATATTTCCAGCGCTTGGAGTCTGACACTTTGCATCTCTGCATGGAGCTTCAGGGCACTTTCCTCAAGAGAGAATTTGTGGTCACTTCTTCCAGGTGCCTGCCCCATACACAGTTCTGAGAAGGGTCTATTTTACATAAATAGTACATTTTCCTTTCCACCTGCTGCGTGATGTGAATTCTAGCTCCTTGCACTACCAAGGGCCAACTTGAGGTGATGGGTTTTCCTCCTCATGGCCACCCAGGGCCAAGACCCAGAGAACAAGCTTCTTTTTCAGTTTTTGTCTTGTTTACCTACAAACATGTCACTCTTCAAGTGTCCCAGATGTAACTGCTCTGGGGGTGGGGAGGGTGGGGTGCTGAGCTCCTGCCCCCCTGTGCTCCATGCTTACTCTTGGTCACCGAGGTCTGCAGGTACTTCCAGTTAGCAGCTCTTGGCCCCAGCCCTTTAGCCTCTTGGAACTCATGCTCAGTCATTGTTCTGGGGCCTCTGAAGGTCATCTGGACTTCCGGCTAACTGCCAACTCTATGATGCACTACAAGAGATTTAAAAAACATAATCTAGCACATTTTCTCTCTCTCTCCCCTCCCCCTCCCTGGCTTCTTCCCCATTCTCTCCGTCTCAGGTACATATGCATCACATACATCTGTAAAATAGGTGCTTTTTTTAAAAGTTTCAGTGAATCTTCCATCCGGATAAGCTCAGTACTTTTCGATAAAATTCAGTAGCATGTTTAATAAGTTATCCTAAATATGATTTTGCGGGCTGTAGTTCTTGTTTTAAATTATGTATGCATTATATACATCTGGATTTCATATTTCTTTCTTTATCCATTTTTCAAAAGAAAAGCTTTTCCAGGCATGCCATGGAAATGACAGCAACAATTGCATGCGTTAAAACTATTACCATAACACTCCAAGATCTTTGCAATCACTATCAGATCAGATTATTATTTTCGGTTAAATTTACATGAAAATAATCTAGAAACTCTGTTCTTACTTTTAAAGGGTATTTTGTAAAATTAATACTAAAGTGTATAAATTCTGTTGCACTTTTTCTACGCATGGACCCACATATACCTCACATTTTGTTGAAAGTACTTATTTTGTTAATGTAGGGTATTTGGGATAGACCTTTCACATAATTTTTATAATTACGGAGGCATTGCAAACATGCCAAAAATGCAGGAAATGTTATCAAGTATGCTTCTGTATCCTCCACCAAGATTAACAAATTGTCTGCAAGCTCACTCTGTGTCCCTCTCACTTACTCAGTCACACATACTGTCTCTTTCCCTCTATCCTTCTGTATTTTTATGTATTAGTATCTTTCTTAAGAAACAAAACTGAAAAGATACAGCTAAAACTTTACATGACCCTTTTCCTCCCCATCTGCCCCAGAATTAACCACTCTTGGAAATTCTACTTACCGCTTTCCTTTATCTGCATCTGTGTTTCTAGCACATAGCTATGCATCCATAAATAATACACACTGCAGTGCTTTTTTTTAAATGTATATGCATTTTTTTTATCTTGTTTATATCTTTTTGTGACTTTGTTTTCTCCTCTGTACTTTGTAATTGGGAGATTTAGCTCTGCAAATATAGGTTCAGTTCATTCATTGTAGCGGCTGTATGAAATGCCACTGCATGAATAAACCGTGTTATGTATTCACCTTCTAAGTGACAGTTAAATTGTTTCCACTTTTCCTCTCTTTCAAACCCTGCTACAAACAGTCTGTATACCTCAACTAGTGAACAGGTAGGAGTCTATTCTCTAGGGTCCAGGATTAACCTGAAGAATGGCTGGTCTAGAATATATGTATTTCAGCTTTACCAGGTATTGCAAAATTGCTATCTGAAGCTATTGTACCAATTTACGCTCTCTCAAACAATGTACAATCTTACTTCCTCCATTTGTGCCCAGTTGTTGTTATCAGACATTCATCTGTACCGGTAGTTGGGGTATTTAATTGTATTCTATTATTGGCTTATTTATATTTCTCTGACGGCTACTGAAACCAATCACCTTTTATACGTTTATAAGCAATTCCACTTCTTTTCTGTGACTCTTTTTGTCTATTTTCCTACTTTTTAATAGTTTCTTTTTCTATGTATTTGTAGGAATCCAATATATCCTGTATAATGATCTTTTCTTTTTTATATAGACTAGACATCTTTTTCTAATGTGTATTTTATTTTATTTAGTTGGTGATTTTATTTTTCATTGATATGGTTTAAATTTTAATAAAATCAAACTTAGTCAATCTTTTGTTTTCCTCCATATTGTTTGCTTTCTAAGATTTACCTGAGGGAAAATTCTCCTTCCCCAAATGTAACAAAGATGTTTTCCTACTTTTGTTTCAAAATCATTACAGTTTTTATGTATTGAGGCCTTCCGGTTATTTGGACTTTATGTCTCTAGGTAGTGAGGTAGGGATCTAACCTAACATGCATTTAGGATGAATAGCCAGCTCTGCTCGGACAGTTTGTAAATGGTCCCTCTTCAGCTTCTAACACATATTCATATATCTCAGGCTTTATTGTGTGTGGAGTCCCAATGTTCTGACAAGTCCCCCTCAGGGTTTGCGTTTCTATTCCATTGGTCTATTTTTCCATCCCTCTACCAGGTTTCTTTTCCACAGTATTTTACTAAGTAACAATATATTGTAATAGGAGTCTCCCATTGGTGGTCTTGACAGTGTCCTCAGTTGTGTATTTCTATTTGTTTGTTAGAGAAGCAGTGTCCTGAAGACTTTAGACCCTTGCTCTCACACTGACTGTTTGATCTTGGCCAAGTTGCTTAACCAATCAGTTCCTCCAGGGCGCCATTTTGAACGTGCGGCTACCCGGGCCGTGAGTCCTACCAGGCAAGGCAGCGGGCTAGGCGAACTAGCTGTCTTCTCTTTTTCCTTCTGTATTCCGTTTCTCTAGGTATACACAGAGATACGGTATAGCTCTAGAGTTATATCCGGTATCTGAAGTGAACTCACTAAGATGATGTTAAGAGGAAACCTGAAGCAAGTACGCATTGAGAAAAACCCGGCCCGCCTTCGAGCTCTTGAGTCCGCGGCAGGCGAGAGCGAGCCGGCGGCCGCCATGGCCCTCGCGCTGGCGGGGGAGCCGGCGCCACCTGCCCCCGTGCCCCCGGAGGACCACCCCGATGAAGAGATGGGATTCACCCTTGACATCAAGAACTTCCTCAAGCCGGGCGAAAAGACGTACACGCAACACTGTCACCTCTTCGTGGGGAACCTGCCCACAGACATCACGGAGGAGGACTTCAAGAGGCTCTTCGAGCGCTACGGCGACCCCAGCGAGGTCTTCATCAATCGGGACCGTGGCTTTGGCTTCATCCGTTTGGAATCCAGAACACTGGCTGAAATTGCAAAAGCAGAGCGGGATGGCACCATTTTGAAGAGCAGACCTCTCCAAATTCGTTTTGCTACACATGGAGCAGCCCTGTCAAGAACCTTTCACCGGTTGTTTCCAGTGAGCTGCTAGAGCAAGCATTTTCCCAGTTTGGTCCTGTAGAGAAAGCCGTTGTGGCTGTGGATGATCATGGTGGAGCTACAGGAAAAGGTTTTGTAGAATTTGCGGCAAAACCTCCTGCACGAAAGGCTCTGGAAAGATGTGGTGATGGGGCGTTCTTGCTAACAACGACCCCTCGTCCAGTCATTGTGGAGCCTATGGAGCAGTTTGATGATGAAGATGGCTTGCCAGAGAAACTAATGCAGAAAACCCAACAATACCATAAAGAAAGAGAACAGCCGCCACGTTTTGCTCAGCCTGGGACCTTTGAATTTGAGTATGCATCTCGATGGAAGGCTCTTGACGAAATGGAAAAGCAGCAGCGTGAGCAGGTTGATAGAAACATCAAAGAAGCCAAAGAGAAACTGGAAGCAGAAATGGAAGCAGCTAGGCATGAACACCAATTAATGTTAATGAGGCAAGATCTCATGAGGCATCAAGAAGAACTCAGACGCTTGGAAGAACTCAGAAACCAAGAGTTACAAAAACGGAAGCAAATACAACTGAGACATGAGGAAGAGCATTGACGCCGTGAGGAAGAAATGATCCGACACAGAGAACAGGAGGAACTGAGGCGACAACAAGAGGGCTTTAAGCCAAACTATATGGAAAATAGAGAACAGGAAATGAGAATGGGTGATATGGGTCCCCGTGGAGCAATAAACATGGGAGATGCATTTAGCCCAGCACCCGCTGGTAACCAAGGTCCTCCTCCAATGATGGGTATGAATGTGAACAACAGAGGAACTATACCAATGGGTCCTGGTCCTGCCATGGGACCAGAAGGAGCTGCAAATATGGGAACTCCAATGATGCCAGATAATGGAGCAGTGCACAATGATAGATTTCCTCAAGGACCATCATCTCAGATGGGATCACCTATGGGGAGTAGAACAGGTTCTGAAACCCCTCAAGCACCAATGAGTGGTGTAGGTCCTGTTAGTGGTGGTCCTGGTGGTTTTGGTAGAGGAAGCCAAGGGGGCAACTTTGAAGGCCCTAATAAGCATCGTAGATATTAAACATTCTTTCATTCCTGGCTACTTAGAGAAAAAATCCTCAGTGGTATGCCTTTACACTTTTACTTGTTACCTGGAAGAAATGGTTTTATTGTTAATGTATGTAAACTTTAAAGTTTTTTTTTTGGTAAAACGAGGTTTTTGTATTTTTCTTTATTCATACATAAGCTTTGTAGATTAGAATGGTAATGGTGATGCTCATCATTGTGAATGTTAAAATGTGTTTGTGACTTTAGCTACATATAAGTTATGCCATAGAACTGTGAAGTCTATGTAGTTACTTAATCTCAATAAAGAAATCATTTTGGATAAAAAAAAAACAATCAGTTCCTCCAAATGCAGATGATATTATTATCTCCTAGGTGTTTTTTTTTTTTTAATAGGGTCAAAGGAGTTATAATATTTAAAGTACTTAGCAAAGTGCCTGGCACTTAGTAAGTGCTATGCAAATGTTAGATTTTTTAAAAATCACTTTTCCCCTGCATTTTTCATAGGTATATTAATACATATTTCATGTGTATATTTGCACATGTTTATCATAAAACCTGTTAGGATTCTGGTTGGATTAACAATGAAATTATAGCTACTTTGGGAGAGAGTATTTTTACAGAATTGTTCTTTTCAGACATGTACAGAATTTACTCTTTATTCACTTAGATCTTGTTTTATACCTCTTAATATTTTTTATTTGACATAAAAGTCTTTCAGTTAGTTATATGTATTCTTATGTACAGTTTTTGAGCTATTAGATTATATCTTTTAAAAATCATGTTTTCCAGTTGTTTGTGCTAGTGTTTACAAATACTGTTGATTAATGTACATTGATTTTGTACGCCGGATACAATTCTCTTATTAGTTTTAATATGATTCTGTAGCTTATTTTTAGCTTTCCAAGTAGAAAATAATATGCTTGGTAAAATAATATTTTTCTTTTCTTTTCCAATCTTTATAACTTATTTCATTTGTGGATGTTATTGCGTTATCTAGAAATTCCAGGTAATGTTAAAAAGAAGCTCTGGTAATGGACTTGTTAATGACTTGTCTTGTTCCCAAATTATAATAGAAACGATTCTAAGATTTCACCAGTAAGTAGTGCGGTTTACTCAGACTTTGGGAATACGCCATCTATGAGTTAAGGAAAACATTCTCTTCCAATCTTCCATCCCTATAACTCCTTAGAACACCTGCCAGTAGAGTGTATTGGTGTTAATTTTTTTCAGAGATTTTTCTTAAGCATAAAAGATTACCATACTTTAGTCTTCTGAATCTGTTTATGAGCTTGCTGATGTGAAAGGTGGCTTGTTGTTATTGTTTGGGGGGACAGGGATTGAGAGATTGTCTGCAAGGGTAGCCTTTGGATCAAAGTAAAGACAATTTAGGTGTTAAATTAGCTTAAATACTTAACCATTGACTTACTGAAATAAAAAAATCAAATTTTTAACCATAATGTAAAGGTATTTTTGTAGCTTAATTAATTAAATACCTTTAAACATTTCAAACTATGTAAATGTAATATATTCAAATTCATTTTTAAACATCTCCATTGCCTGATAGATTTGCATTCCCTAGCTCAGAAGTAGATATTAAAAATCTAATAAACTAATAAAGAGAGCAATTTTTAATTTCTCTTATCTATTTCAATACCGTTTATAAACTTAACAAGATTTCAAATCGTAACATAATAAAAATGTTTCACTCACATCATCTTAAATTGGAATTAAAATGTCATCTTGTTAGATATTCTAAAATGATAACATGAATTTACTTAAAATACACATTTTTCTGTATTTATCAAAATTTTTGATTTTGTAAGTTTAATTCACTTTGTCTCCATGAATGCCATAATTATTCAGGGTAGCTAGAGATACTTAACCATTAAGGAAAGACTTGTATCATCTTAAAGCATTATGGGGTTACTTTCCCAAGGGAATTATGGGTATTACCCCAGATTGAGGCTGTTCAATGTTAGATCTAGAGCTGTAGATGTCTGGGGCTTTCCTTCTCACTCCCATGCTCTGATTTCAAGCCCTTTTCATGGTCACAGTGTCAAGCATTATAGACAGGGGTTTCACTTACCCCATCGCCAAGTGTGAGTTATAACATTTCCAAAAAATTACGAATTTCCAGCTGACTGGATAATTGCTTCTAAGTTGTCTATATGATTTCTGGCTACTGAGGCCACTAAGCTATAAACAAATAAATGTTGTTTGATAAATGTGGGCTATCTCTGTGGCTCTGACGTGCTGTCCCATTTATTAAGGTCATTCTATGAGAGTGGTGAATTAAATTGATAGAATTTCTACTATTAACTCATATTTAATTTGATAGTATCTTAATCAACCATGTTGTGTTATCCTTTTTTAAAACATGGTTGATGTGGTGCCTGAGTGGCTCAGCCAGTTAAGCATCTGCATTTGGCTCAGGTCATGATCTCAGGGACCCCCACTTGGGGATCCCTGCTCAATGGGGAGCCTGCTTCTCCCTCTCCTTCTCTGTTCCCCTTGCTTGTGTTCTCTCACTCAGTCAAATAAATAAGCAAAGTGTTTAAAAAATTGGTTGAATCAGTGTGCTAATATCGTATATAAGAACTTTTCCAACCACATTTGAAAGTGAGATTATTCTAGAACTTTCCTTACACTATACTATCTTGGTTTGAAATCAAGGTCATTGTAGCATTGTTTAATGAGTTGGGGAGATCGTCTATCTTTTTTCTCTCTCACTTGTCGAGTTTGTATAAAATTGGGACTACATTCCTTGAGGGTTTGGAAAATATTACTTTAGCTCACCTGGTCCTAGAGTTTTATTGAGGGATACATTTTTACCTACTAATCTAATTACATGGATTCAAAAGCCCATTTCAATCTTTTAGTTTTTCTCTTGCACTTTTTGTGATTTATGTATTTCTGAAGTTCATTTTATGTAACATTTTTAATTTGTCATTATAACTTATTTATATAAAATACATTTTTCATTTTTAAGTATATGAGTTACTTGTCATAATTTCATTTCTCTTGTTATGTATATACACCTTTTCCTTATTTTTATTCTTTAAACTTTTTAAGAGTTTATCTTTTTTCACAGTTAGTAAAAAGTAAATTCTCTGACCCTTAGAGTCAGTAAATTTTTTGACCCTTTCTATCAATACACAGTTTTCTACTTCATTAATTGTGCTCTCAAACTTATTCTGTGAAACATTCTGGACTTTGAGGTTTATTTATGGTAACTTAAATTTTTTTTGTTGAAAGTTTTGCTTAGTAATTTTGTTATTCTTGTTTCCTAATATATGCATTTAATGGTAACCTATTTTTCTCCAAATACAAATTTAGCTATATCATATGAATTTCTTTTTTTAAATAGTGCTTACATTGTTTTGCAATGCTATTTTATTTTTATTATGATGGTGTTTTTTGGTCGATGGATTATTTAGAAGAATTTTGTAATTTCTAAATTATTATTTTTGTTATCATTATTATTTTGGATTTCTTCTATTAAGAAATCTATGTTTAGACTAAAACTTGTTTTCCCTGGGTAAGATCTTCTTCCTTTGTCATTTACTTTCTATGTAGAAACTCTGTGGCTCTGACCTTTGGCCTGAACACAGTTTTTTCTCTCCTGGTTTTGCCGAACTCCACGAACACGAATGCTGAACTGTTTCATTCCACCCCACCCTCAGGTTCATGTCCTTTTCTTGTCCTCCTGCTAATATTTCTTGGTGTCTTTCTGCATTGTTTCCTTGTCTTCTTCTGAGTCTCTCCTTGACTGTATTACACCTGCTTTTGGATCCATCCATTAAGTTTCAAAGGCTGTATTTTTTAATTTAAAGTCTAGTGGGTTTCATGTACTCTTTTTTCATTGTGCCTTATTCTTTTTTTTTTTTTAGGATTTTGATTTTATTTCTGCCTTGAGCATTTTAGTTATATTCTTTTTATAATAGTCTTCAGATTTCTATTTTATTATTTCGGATCATTAAATCTTGACTTTAGTTTTGCACACTTTCACTCATGTCCTGTTGTGTAACTCATGGATGGAAGGGTCTTTTTCGTAGTGGGCAATCCTTGTGGCCTAGATTGTGAACATCTCCCATTGTGGATTTTTATTTACTTTTGCCAAGAGCCCCAGGCAAGCAACTGGCCTGGGAATAATTCTTGAGTTCATGTCTTAGTCTGATGGTTTCTGGACCTTGTGAGTAGTGTAAATACACGTTCTCAAAACATATTCCAGGTGCACGCTTGTGGTTTCAAGTTCTACCAACTCTTTTTTTTCTCTTCCCCAGAACTCAGGCTGAGAAAGCCCTCAGTGTTGTCTTCTATGCATACGTTTCATTTTATTTTAAATAAATTAAATGTGTTCTGATGCTTTTACTCATAATTTCATGATGTTTCTTGCAAGAGGGTTTTCCTTTATCATTATAGTCACAGTGCTAGACACAGCTTTATATATGCATCTTGACCTGATTGGAAGTTAAAGTTATTAAAACCACTAGAGTATCTAAAATGTTAATGATTTGCTTATCTCTACCAGGCCCCTAATGACGAAAGAAATTCTAAAAGGTTTTATGTTAATCCATCCCTATTTCATTTATATTAACACGTTGGTTAACTGAATCTGTGCATTGATTGCCCTGACAATAGGGAATATTTGGGGTGCCTCAGGTATGGCATTATCTATGTTCTTCTGAAAGCAAGAGACCGGTGACATAGTTGTCTACTCTACCACAACAGAGGCTTCAGTTATTCATGCAATACTAGGGTGTCTAGAATCTTTATTAGTATAAGCTGGAAGAGTGTTACTGTGTTGTCAAATATGTTAATTGCTATAGAGGTAGCATGTGAGAATCAAGGTGCACAGCCACCGGATACTACAAAGACTGAACTTAGAAAATTGCCCATTTCCCATCTTTAAGAAAGCTGCATTTTCAGGACTTTATAAAACACAGCCACATATAAGATAGTATGTTGGTTCCCATGCCTGAAAATACATGAAATAATTTGGTTTTTTTAATCCTAAAACACTTTTATTTTGGTAAGTGATGAAGTCTTACTCATTAAGAAATATATAGCTTTCTAAGTAAATATTTCCTTTCATCCCACGGAGACATGATTTCTTGCCTTTGGCCAAATCGGTCCTTATAATTTCTCTTTCAGATCTTTCTAAGTGTCAAAACCAGCCTGGGAAATGTGTCTCAGAACCGGGGAAAGCCTGGCTCACACACCAGACTCAGCCTAGAGTCAGAATTTGGTGATAGAAAGATGAATTATGCAGGAGTGAGAACAAACCACAGGTGTTCAAACAGCAGGGGCCCGCGGAGCCCCCGCCCCGCCGTGTGGGAGGCCAACCTGCCTGGCAAACATCCAAGGACAGCTTTGCTTTGCTGCTGCTTAGATTTCTGGCTTATCCCTTTCTTGTTTCATAGCTTGCTCTTCTAGGATCAAGGACGCAGTTTAATAAATCTGTAAAGCCCTGGGGCCGTCTTGGTATGCAGTAAAGGAAGGCCCAGAAAGAGCCCCAGGGCAGGTGCTGGGCTGGGGCAACTCTCTTTCATCTTCACCCTTCCACAGCCTCTTGCATTTAGTGTGTCCTCCTGCTTCTTCAGAATCCAATTCCCTGCTTGGTCTGGATGTCTGCTTGGTAACCACCTACAAGGAATCTAGGTTCTAAATTACATTTCATCTCTCATCACAATAAATAAATAAATAAATAAATAAATAAATAAATATGAAATAAAGTGAATGATTTGGTCCTGTGTAAATAATTTGATAAGCCTGAAAACTTATTCGACTTTCAACTTCTGTTAACTCCTGTGACCACTTATCATTAAAATATGTCAGAATTCTTTCTTCCTGACTCCTGATCATGGAGGCCCATGAAAGAGATTCACCAAGGTAGGCATTGTCCCAGCAACTAGGGTGAATATCAGATCTGGGCACTCTGAGAAATAAGAAAGGCTATAAAAATAATGCCGGCATCTAAAGAGGCAGTTATAGGTTAAATAGAGCCACATAAATAAAAATTTTGAGCCAACAAGATAAGATCAATGAGGAGTGAGATTAGAATCAGTTATGGAATATTGTTGGTAGAGTAAGTAGTTGCCGGTAAAAGGGAGCGTTTACCTCAAATAATTTTGAGCCAAAAGGAACAAAATACGGAGGAGAATCAGACGATCCTGGAGGCAAATAGAATTGAATCAGTTCCTGTCTTCAGACATAGCCTGAAATAAAATGCATCACCACATTTAGCCAATACTGAAAATAAAAGAATACATTTCTCACAAATGATTATTTACCTACATCGTGAGAAACTGACCTTTTTTCTTCAGGTTTAGTACAGATGTGTACAATTTACTCACAGTCCCTTTGTGCATATATTTTCAGTGGTGATTTAATTTTCATTGCATTAGCAGGGGTGCCTCTGTTTCTAAGTTAAAGAGTCTCTATCTTGTCTAATTTTCTTTTCATTGGATTTTAACTTCCCCTCTTATCTCAGAAGCAAAATTTACTGGAATTGACCGGCTAATGCAATGAAAAAGAAAACTGCATGTCTTCAAATACATCCTTGAAGAGTTACATAAAATAAAGACTAGAAACTTGTTTTTACTGCATTGCTAGCTTGGTAAAATTTGTGAACCAGAATTATATTCCAGACCCAATTCCTTTGGCCCTCCTGTTAGCTGTCTAATGTCTGGTGAATATGGCAACACACACACCTACACACATGTGCACATACAGACATGTATACACGCAAAGTCACAAAAATAACTTGGCCACTTATTTTAGTGTGAAATGTAAGTCAAATTAACAAAACAGGCTTGATTTTTGATTATCCATGCTAGTAGAGTTGGTGCTGCAGTCGGACTGTATAAATTGGAAACCTAAGTTTGAGGTCTTTTCCATTAGTTAGAGAGAGCCTAATGCTGACTTTGCTTCAGCTCACTTACCAGCTCACTCATCCAAAATGGGGATAATAATGGTATCTTCCTCATTGGTTGTTGAGAGACCTTCCCCAGATCAACTTGTTGAGAGTGGAACTGAGGCTGTGAGCATCCACAGCACATGTACTTGATTTTACTTCTCTATAGACCTCATCATAAGAGTACTAGTTTGAGGAGGCTAACAGCCATGTCTGGCATTACGTAAGCTCCCATTGAATAGGAGTGATAATTGCTGACTAACTGAAAGACAACAGCATCTGGAGTTCCTTGAATTTATGCTTTTTTAAACAATGGATAGTACAAAGAATAATATAAAAAGAGAAAAAGTTCAGCGTCTCGGGGTGGGTACCCAGCAGCAGGCCCTGAGACAGAGAGTCATGTACAAGCCAAGAGAGGAGGTGCCCTCCACCACCCATGAGGTGCATTCCCTGCCTGGAAAGTGGAGGTAAGAACCACATCATTTTGGGCCGTCTTCCATCCTGGATCCTGCTGTAGTTGGAATAGGAATGTGAGAGTAAACAAAGGGATTATTCTATTATCTAAAAATTCCTTCCTTAGACAGAGAAAGTATACATGTTCTTGAGAGTTTAAAACTACCTTTTGCCTGGATAGTGTACAATTCATAGAATAGAAACTTAAACATAAAACTTACTGCATAGGAAAAATCTTAAAAAATAATCATTGCTAACATGTGCGAATGCTCTCATGTGCCAGGCACCCTGTGTGAGCAGTTTACAAGTATTATCACATTTGTTCTTTCTTACATGGGGAAGCTCAGGTTCAGAGACTTTTGTGTCCCATCGGTGGTGGAGCCAGATTTTTGAAGGAGAGCAGTTTGAGCTCATACTCCACACACTTGCCCACAGTTCCATGCCATTCCCTTCCTCCCCTTCTGTAGCACTGCTGGTTATTGCTTCCATGTCCCCTTGTCTTGTGAGCAACCACCCATTGAGGCCAGAGCTCTTGTCTGCTGTGTTCACTCCTGCATAGAACAGCACAGCACCCGATGCAAATAAGACCAGGAATAGATGCATGTCGACTGACTTTTCATAGCATACAGCTGCTCATTCCCTACTATATTTCTGGCCAAAGAAAGAAAAGTCACAGTCATTTTTACTGCCCATTAAATGTTTAATCCTCCCTGCAAAGCTGACTCGGTCACAGGCAGACTATATTTCTGTGTTGTGTGTTTCATCGATGTGAGCTGGGGTTATACTTTAAGTTAGAAGTCCATTCTAATCACAGGAAATAGACGTTTAGTCCTAAATCAATGACCAGTTCAACATTTGAAATTTACCTTCCAGCTTCAAGGGTATCTCACTGGCCTAGACAGCTTGATATTTAAGGTAATCCAGATTTCCTTCATTCCCACTCTGCTCCACTCCCATTAAACAGAATGCTTTGGCAGAAGATGTTTGGAACATGGATACACATATACTCGCCTGGATTCAGTATGGAGTCACGTTGTTCACACGTACTGCCACTCATACTTTATCAGGCATGGTGTTTATGTTATTTTCTATCCCCTTTCAGTGAAACTTATGGGGGGAAATGATGCAGCAGTGGGGATGTTTTGCCATCCAGTCCCCAAAGCATTTTCTCCTGCAGGTGCTGGTGAAGACTCAGGTTTAAGAGTAAATGTTCTCTGAGCAACTTGTGTGTAACTGTGACTATTCAGGAGCAAAAATGAGTTCCTAAAAGAAAGGAAGTGGAGGAGGAAGAAGGAGGAAGGAGAAGGAGAAGAAGGAAGGGGGAGTTGGTAGCAGGTGTTGGAGATTGTCGTCCTTGTAATAAGGAGCCAGAGAACCAGAGCTGTGTGAGCACATCCACAGTGTCTTCCCCCTCATTTTCTTTGAAATCCCTTTGACTAGAGTTGGTGATGAAGAGTCCACTATGTAGATAATAAAGTCAATGAGATTTTAAAATGAAAACTCATATTGAAATGAGATGTAGGCAGAGAGTTATAAAGAATTAGCTTTCAGTTTAGCAGCAGAGGAAACAGGATCTGTTTATAGAAGTAGATGTTGAAAGCCCAGGGCTTACTATTAATATCTACAAGGATTACCTAACAGATTAGCTATTTTTGTTTCCAACAGCGGCTCCTAAATTTGTCCATATATTAAATATTTTCCTCAGAGGGTATGATGTAAGGCCAGAAACATCACAATGGTTGGATGGGATATTTAACAAATACACTGGGATGCCGGTCCTCAGTCACCAGACACTAGGAACTCAATCGGCTGTTTCTCATTTAGGAAGTCACCTCTTCTCCAGGTTCAGCCCACCTCCACCTAGAAATCTTAGCCAGGGACACTAGTGGAAGTGTTTGCTATTCTTGTTGGTGGCACTAGACAGTGACAGTGCTGTGGCAGGAAAGCAGGACATGAGCCCAGATGTGTTGGCTCCTGGCTGCACAGGGCCGTCTAGAGCATGGCGACACTCTGTTGGTTGACTGTGGGCTGACTCAGGAAGCTCAGCCATGACAGCCCACCATCAGAGTGCAGTTGGATCATGTTTTATGATGAAGTTTCATCTTTCTCTTCCAGACACTTTCCCCCTCCAAGTAGGAGAAGATACTAGCAAGGAAGGGGAGAAGCAGTAGGGGCTGAGAAGTCTTGTGAAGGGTGAGGAGGGTGAGGCAGGCTGACAGGACAGCCCAGTGGTTCCCTGTGCAATCCTCACTTTCCCCTCCTTACTCTCCCGTTTTCTCCCACCCCCACCTGTCTCCCGTGGAGCACCCGTCAGCGATTAACATCAAGCAGCAGCTTATAGGACAGCTGGCCCACAGAGGTCATGCGATGTGATGGTGTCCAGGCAGGAAGACAGGCCAAACTCAGTTTAAGAGCTTAAGAGGATCCACTCTGGGCACAAGGGAGAAAATGCATTTGGCAGAAACTCAGGTCTATAAAATAAAGGCATGGTCATTTCATAGTTGCCTGTGTGTAAGACACTTATTAATAGGAAGCCCAATTACTACTATGTCCCATTTGAAAGGGGAATCATAATACAGAGGGTGACATGCCTCCATCTTAATTTGGTCTCCAGGATGCTTCCTTGATTTTTAAGAGAGCTACTCACCAAGCGGTGTGGGAGAGAAGCTCTGGGGGTAGGTCCTGTGAATACCCAGACCCTGACAGCCGGCAGAGTCTCCGTGTTGTGAACTGCAATCCCATCCTGCTGGCCTGAACCAGACACATCTCTCAGTGTCTACCAGGATTTGCACCAAACATGTACAAGTCCCCTCCAGATGACCCCTGGAAACACTGAGATCACTTTGAAGGTGTTTCTGTAGCTTATCTTAGATTTTCTCCTTAGCTCTGGGTCTCATTTGGTGCAACACAAAGGTGGGGCCCCCATCTGCTTTGTTCAGCACTCTGATTCCAGGTTCTGCACGCTGTCTGGCATAGAGTGTGTGCTTAAAGAACACTTGTTGAATAGATAAATCCATGACTGCATGAATTGGAAACAACCTACCTGATATTAAAGGGTAGATATCTGTTGCAGGCAGCTAATGCACTTCCCCAAAAATGTTGTAGAAGAGGGAAATTTTCTTTTTCTTCTACCCATCTTGGGTTCTTTGGTTGAGGCTCTGCCAAGGAGACTGACAAAGGACAGATTAACAAGAGAAAACTAACACAAGTTTGTTAATGTGTGCATTGTGCTTATACACGAAATAACTCAGTGATAAGTAACCCAAAAGGGGAGTTAGATCTTGAGCTTGTAGAACATCTTAACAAAAAAAACAATAAATTTGTAACGAAGTGACAAGATGAAGGAAAAGAATTTGAGTGTCTAAGGCAGCACATTACAGAAAGGCAACTATATCAAGAACTAATGAGAAATAAAGGTTATTTTAGTAAGTCTGTTATACAGATTCCTCTGTCTCTGGGCTGATGAGGATCTAGAGTTGTCTCTGTGATCAAGTTTCGTCCTTCCTGGTAGAGAAGGGAGAGGGAGAACACCCTTGCAAAGTTATGTCCTACTTTTAGGCAAATGGTGGAAGGCAGAGAGCTTTTCTTCTATCTGCTTCTTCTCAGTTATCTTCAGCTCAAAATAATCCATATGTCATAGTGGCATATTCTTGGGTGGTATATTCTGCTACCCTTCAATGTCTACATCTTAATCTAACCAGATCTATGAATATGTTGGGTTATGTAGTGAAGGGTAACTAAGCCTGTAGGTGGAATTCAGGTTGCTAGTTAGCTGACCTTGGGATGGGAAGATTGTCCTGGGTTATACTTGGGGGGAGTCCATGTAATTAGTCACAAAGGTTTTTCTAAGTCACACAGGGAGATATTTGAAAATGCTGCACTGTTGGCTTTGAAGCTGGAGAAAGGAGCCACGAGCTAAGGAATGCAGGAGGACTCTGGAAGCTGGGAAAGGCCAGGAAATGGATTCTCTCCTGAAGCCTTCAGAGGGAATGCAGTCCTGCCCACCCTTGAACTTACCTCAGGGAGACCCATTTTGGATTTCTCGCCTCTAGAACTGTAAGATAAATTTCGTTGTTTAAAACCACTACATTTGTTTCAATAGTAATAGGAAACTCATCAGGTATTCTTGTGTGCAGAGCTCACCTCTTGAAAAGTTGTATATTTAAAACATCTTTTTTTGTAACTTTCATATTCCTTCTCATTATTCCTTTTGTTCTACTTAAGGCATTTTATTCTCCCCTGGTAATTAATTTATTCTATTCAAGAATTAACTTATAAAATCTGAAGAGGAAATTATTTCATTTTAATATAAAACTGGCAGTTCAAAACCTTCTGTGCTTAAGTAAATTCAATATCTTCTGACTCTCAGACCAGTGCTGTCACCACTACATGTGTCCACACAGCCCAAGTGTGACGTGGTTGATAGGGCATCTGAGCCAAGGGAGTATTTGACCAAATTGAATTATGCGGTCAGTTTGGCTTTGATAATTCAATTTAGCCAAATAAAGTTTCAAATAGCTTGGTATTGGCATTAAAGGACATTTTATTTCAGATGAAAAAGATCATCCTTAGAAGTTAGAAGCATGATCCTTTTCATTAGCTCCAGAACATAAGGTCTTTACTCAGCCAACACTCATTGGTCGATAATTGCTGGTGATCTTAGGACAGGCATCACAGTGCATCCATTACAAAGTACTTGGTCTGCAGACAAGAAAAAGGAGGCCCAGAGTGGAGAATTGATGTGCGTGAGGCCGCACGGGCAGCTGGTGGCAAAGTGAGTCTCAGATCTCAAGCCAAGGAGCCAATAGGTTGCTGTCCTTTCCTCCACACCATGTGTTTCTGTCCTATATTTAGACACTTAATCCATGCCAGAAACATGGCCATCTTGACGGTTTCTTTGTTTACCCAGGAATGCAGCACTGTAGAAATGTCACCTCCTAGGATCAAGGCGTAAGTTCTCCGCTCTGACTCACCTACATTTCTTTGCTCTCACGTATGTTCATTTTCAGAGCACACACTCAGAGAAATTCAGTCTTCAAATATTCAAGGACTCATGTAAAACCTAATTTCCTATAGAGATATTATATAAAGTTCACCAGGCTGAAGTAGAAAGCAGTGATTTACTGAGAAAAATGCGGAGAGATTGAAATGTAGTAATGCAGACCAGATTCCAAGAACTAAAGCAGAGGAGAAAAGCTTTTTACTTTTGTAGTCTTTTCTCCTTGTCATGATTTGTGCTAACACCATGTAGGGGATAATCTGAAAACACACTTACCTGTTAAGAGCCTCAATGGTGGTGTCCCTGTCGCCCGGGGCCCTCTTCATTTTGAAATCCCACCCACATACTTTGTAAGCACGAGACCAGGAGCAGGTTCAGAGGCTGGAGGAGCCACGTGGGCAGGGCATGGTGCAAGTCAGCCTTCGCAGAGAAAAACGCCTCCATTCCTGGCTGGGTTGTCTCTTCTCTGTCTGACTCTGCACAGGCATTGAAATAGGAGGGTGTAAATCAAACCTCCGAGGCTGTGTCTAAGAGTCAGGAGACAGCTCTCTGAGTAATGAACTGAGGGGAATTTAGTAGAACAAATCAACATACAAATGTACATTCAGAGGTTAATTTATATGTGTCTGAGTGACAGCCCCACATTTCACAGGTTAAAATAGGGAAAGAAACATAGAGGAAGTAGTAAGAAAAGTCAAACCTTCCAGGTCCAGGCATTAACTCCAACATTGACCCCAAACAAGTGGGACATCCTTGTCTGCGTCTCCTCCACAGATTGCTATGCCCATTACCTGACTGACGGGTTTGGAGTCACTTCTAAATGTGTCAAATCTGATCTCTACAGCGTGCTTTGGAAACAGAAGGCAGCAGCTAGGGCAATGCTGGTTTCTTTTAACGAACATCCTCACAAACACGTAGAGTGGCTCTAACGTGATAATGTTTGTTTCTCAGAGGCCAAGCAGGAATGGGTGTTCCTAGCCAGCGGTGGCTCTCCTCCAGGTGGTGACTCAGAGACCAGGGTCCTTACCTCTGGGGCTCCACCCACTTCAGGCTCATCCAGCAGCTGTGTTCATGCACGTGAAGGGGGCTGTGGGGAATCCTGAGCATTGAGGATTGTGCATGGACAAGTTTTATTTTCCAAATAAAGGGCATGGTGAAAGACGTGTGTGTCGCTTCTGATCATAGTTAATTGACTGTAAATTTGTCCCACAACCACAAAGAAGCCTGAAAAGTGTGGTCCAGCCATGTTTCCAGGAAGAAGAGGACATGATGAGTAGGTATGGGGTCTCTGCCACTAGAAATACTGGCCCAGCTGGTCTGCGCAACATCCTGAGACCCTCCTCCCCCCAAAACCCTTTGGCTTTACCATCTATCACGATTCATGGCAAATTTGAGTGGATGTTAACAATTAAAAGAGTAATCAGAATTCACTTATTCCAAACTCTCATTTTCAATAAAAACAAAGTCTAGGAAGGCGTAGTAAGTCTTTGAGGATCATACAGTTTAGCTAGTAACAAAGCCAAAACATTTATTTTTTAATTTATTAAATTTATAGCTTAATGTTCTTTCCACCACAACTCATAATTCAGTATTTGATTTTTATCATAAGCTCTCTCTTGGACTCATTAAAATGAGTAATCCTGAATCACTAGGAGTTTGGGGGAAAATTATAAAAATTTAAGGGATGGGTCTATTAAAAATGCATTGATGAGGGGGCGCCTGGCTGGCTCAGTTGGTTAAGCGACTGCCTTCGGCTCAGGTCATGATCCTGGAGTCCTGGGATCGAGTCCCACATCGGGCTCCCTGCTCAGCAGGGAGTCTGCTTCTCCCTCTGACCCTCTTCCCTCTCGTCCTCTCTATCTCTCATTCTCTCTCAAATAAATAAATAAAATCTTTAAAAAAAAATGCATTGATGAAAATAAGTGAGCTAATAATGCATAACTATTATGCACACATCTTTACTTTCTGAGAGACGATTTTTGAGTGCAGATGGTTGTGTTCTTAGCTACTCACTTTTTCAATACTTCACCAAACTTGGGGCAAAATCATTTATGAATATAAGAAAGAGGAAGATAAAGATGCAGATGATAGAGTCTTACGATTCTGAACAAGGAGTGACTTTAAGAAGTAAATGACGTTACTGACCACTTCACAGCAGGAATTGTTCAATATCAATTATACTAAAACAACATTGTCATTTTGGGGCAGACACTTTTTAGTACAGAAACAAACAAAAAACATTACACTCTAATCACCAGGTTAAATCATTTATTTGGCTTAGTTCGACTTTATAGATAGCATTCTCTTAGATTACTGAGGTTCAGCCCCATTCATTTATTGAAAAAATACTGAGACCCCCATTAGGTGTCAGAGGATATACTAAATACAAAGTTTATGTCTAAAAGATTTGTGATCTTCTGCAGAAATGTAAATTTGCCATTTGCTTCCTTGTTCTGTGTTAGAGGTGGAGGGTTGATGACTCCTCTCTTCACATGAATTCAGAGCCAACAAATACATCAGTGTCATGGTCCTCAAAAATGAGATGCTGCAGACTGAATGTCTGTGTCCCCCAAACCCTGTATGTTGAAGCCTCAGCCCCAGTTGAGTGGTATTTGGAGGCGGGGCCTGTGAGAAGTAATTAGGGTCAGATGAGATCATGAGGGTGGGGCCCCTGTGGTGGGATTAGTGCCCTTGGAGAGGATGGAGGAGACCTCAGACCTCTCTGTGTCTCTGCCTCCTGAGGACACAGAGGAGCACGCTGCCTGCACACCAGCAAGAGTGCTCTCCCTCCCCAGGAACTAATCAGCGGTACCTTGGTCTTGGACTTCCAGCCTCCAGAGCTGAGACAGACAGAGGTCTGCCGTTTAAGCTACCGGGCCTCCCACCCCCAGCTCTGGTGCTCTGCTGTCACAGCCTGGGCTGAGACACGAGCCCTTTATAGAATTACAGTGGACATTTGACAGAACAAGAGACATTTCCTGGGAGACACAGAGGTCATGTCTGGCTGCTGGAGCACTTGTGGTCTGCTTGATAAAAAGTAAGACTCTCCATCGAAACAAAGGCAAAAACCAGGACACGCTAGTGTTTATGACAAAATGCAAAGGTGACCAAGACCATATTCCTTTTTGTTTTGTTTGTTTTTGTTTGTTTGTTTGTTTTGTAATGTAGCTTGATCTCATGAAATGCGAGTTGTGAAACAGAGTCCTGTAATTCCACTCTGGTAGATGAAAAGATGTTAGAAGTAGTGATGACTGGGAACTTTAAAGCCTGTATGGCAGGATTTAGTTAGTTTTCCCCTCTTTCCTTCTCTAGAAAAATACCTAGGGAAGTGGGAAGGGGCTTCTGTGAAGCCAGGGCTTTTTGCTCCATTTGTACATAGTGTCTCTGGAGCACATGAGCCCTGTCAGGCACGGTGATGGATCCTAGGGACACAGTGGTGGGAAAAGAGCACGTCAGCCCTTGTGTTATGTGAAGTCTGGGGCTTCATGATTCATAGACTGGGCCACATTAACCTGATAGAATGTTCCAGCCACAGAAGTGTCTTCTTACTCTTGGTGACTATGTGATGGGAGGAAAGAAAACAAGGTGCCCAGAGGTTCTGAATCTTTGAGATGGAATACAGTTACTGTTTCTTGTGCTAATCCTGACCCTGCACTGACAAGTATATTTAAGGATTTTCTTTCAAATATTTTCATTCACGTACAAAAACAACATTCCACACTGATTGCTGTATTTTATATATAGTGTGGAGATAACATTGTGGAGCCGGGACCATATATATATCCCCCTCCCCCCGTAATCATGAGCTGAGCAACGATAACTGGGAAAACATGCAAATATCAAGCCCCGCGTACTGTGCTGATACTAGGAAAATACCTTGCATATCCAAGTGTCTTGAAGAAATAGATAATTTAGTGGGAATATGGAAAGATGTAGTGACTAAACTAAGTATATAGGCATTTGCACATCACACCTATGAAAGACAAGGGATAACTATCTTTACAGTATTTTTTTTCTTATCCTGCTTGCATCTAAATGGGAGCGTTTGACTATAGCTTAAACAACAAAATCATCTCTGGACTGTTCATTTTAATAATTAGTAGTTCTTAAATGTGGCCATCTCGGATAAAATTGCTTCTCCAGGTTAGCCAAATATTTTTGAGTCTGGAAAAATGACTGGGGATTGCACCAAAACAAGATTTTGTATGAATTACCTAATTTGGGCCAGGCCAAACACTCTGTCAAAAAGACTGCTATTTGTGCTTTCTACCCGCAATGAAACACAGAGAAAACCACTGTCAAAGTTTGAACGTAAGAATCTTTTTTTTTTTAAGATTTTATTTATTTATTTGACAGAGAGAGACAGCAAGAGAGGGAACAGAGGCAGGGGGAGTGGGAGAGGGAGAGGCAGGCTCCCCGCGGAGCAAGGAGCCCGATGCGGGGCTCGATCCCAGGACCCTGGGACCATGACCTGAGCGGAAGGCAGACACTTAACGACTGAGCCACCCAGGCGCCCCTGACTGTAAGAAATCTTATGTTGTGTGTGTGTTCTTTTTTTTCCAGCAAAGGACTGTGCTATAGTGGTTTGAATTCAGGGTGAAATTGGGGATCTGGTTTTCTCTCTCGGCTGAGCTGGATCAGTGATCCATTGCTTATTTAAAAGGAAACATCAGCTTTCCAGTTTACTCTCTACAGTCGGCTGTTGTCCCTCGGTGCTGCAGTGGGAAGGCCCCGGCTGTGTGAACAGTGCTGGTGCTGAGGAGGGAAAGGCTGTGGGCTGGCGCTGGGCGATGACCGCGCCGCTCGGAAGAGAAGCACCTTGTAAGTTCCTGAATGTCGGTTCCATGCAGGCCGCGCCGGGAAGAGGATCCCTCCGCACGGACTGGCGCGCCCAGTGGAGGAGTGGTTAGAGCTTGTACGGACAGGCAAACCATCGTGGAAGACTAATCTAAATATGAGGCCAGAGCGGGCGCCTGGGTGGCTCAGTTGGTTAAGCGACTGCCTTCGGCTCAGGTCACGATCCTGGAGTCCCGGGATCGAGTCCCGCATCGGGCTCCCTGCTCAGCGGGGAGTCTGCTTCTCCCTCTGACCCTCTTCCCTCTCGTGCTCTCTCTCTCTCTCATTCCCTCTCTCTCAAAAAAAAAAAAAAAAATCTTAAATATCAGGCCGGAGCAAAAACGAAGAGGAGAGCAGCAACAGCGGAAGAAATAGGAAAATGGCAGGCCAACGGGAAAGAATTTGTGTTTTGGACATTGACTTGTTTTGTTTGGCTTTTAATCATCACTGGAGAATGTGAAATTCTTGCCACTGTTAGTTAAACTACACCATACTGAGTCTTTGCTCTCTCTGCATTTGATGGCAGGATTTCCTTTTTCTGCTATTGAAACAAAGATTCCATTTCTCAGCTTTGAACACTCTGCAAACCATTCACTCACTCACCCTGCAGTTGCTTGGTGGACCAATGTAGCCAGAACGGGTGTTTGGTAAGAAAAACACACACACGCACACCTACACACACACACACACACACACACACACAAACCCAAATACACACACAGATGCACACAGGTATACGTATGCCTGCCAACACACACAGATGCACACAAATACAGTGTGCACACGCAAACCCACCCCCACACACACCCAAATACACACACATGCACAAGCAAAACATACATATGTACAAAACACACATAATCGTACTCACAACAAACATGCACATACCCACACACACCATGTGCACACATGCACACACACATGTGGGAGACCTCCAAGCTTTCAGAAGAGGGTCCAGGTTGGGGCGCCTGGGTGGCTCAGTTGGTTAAGCGACTGCCTTCGGCTCAGGTCATGATCCTGGAGTCCTGGGATCGAGTCCCGCATCCGGCTCCCTGCTCCCCAGGGAGTCTGCTTCTCCCTCTGACCCTCCCCCCTCTCATGCTCTCTTTCTCTCCCTCTCAAATAAATAAACAAAATCTTAAAAAAAAAAAAAAGAAGAGGGTCCAGGCCATCACACCTCCTCTGGCATCCCCGCTGTGTCATTGTGCTCTTATCCAGTGGTCTGACATGCAGGGGGCAAGTGTATGAGCACCTTCTGGACTCAGTCTTGTCCAAAAAGCATTTTCGCTTATTAGACTCTGCTCTAAGTCCAGGGCTGATATTAATGTGATCCTTAAAATGCCCTGGAGTGACTTTGTCAGATATCACCAGGTATACCAGATGAGCTTGGAGGGAGCAGGTGTGATCCTATAAAGATACAGGTAAGGATGCTATTGTTTTCTTTAGCATCATATCAAATTCCCTGTTGTAGCAACAGTCTTTTTCTGTTTTCCCCTCCTGCCTCCCTGGAAGGTGACTCAGTCCGCACACCAAGAAACCGTGGCACAGTTACAGTATTCAGAACGGCTTGTGGGTAACGGCTCAGCGTTCCTCTCCAATTGGATGCTGCCACGTTATGCTGAATGCAAGTTAGCAGATTCTTAAAAATATCCCCTGACGTGAGTCATCCTCTTCAAGGGCCCTGGAGAATGTTTTCCACAGAAAGGGTAAGGTGCAGAGCGGGGCCATGCTTCTCGGGTGAGTCATGTGAGGAACCTTTGTCAGTGGTATGTTATGTTACATCTTCCATGCTTCCTGGCGCTGAGCTCCGGTCGCTGGAAGGATTTGGTGAAATGCAGGCCTCTGCAGCAGTTTCAACTATGTCTCTCACGCCAGTTCCCAAAAACGCATGAACCCGTGCCCAAGGAAAGGTGCTTCAGGGTGTGTGGGTCACTCGAGATTTGCTTTCTCCCAAATGAGAGGGAGCAGGAAAACCCCAAGTCAGAAATATGCACTGTACCTGCGGGCTGTGAGCAGGAAACCTGTCCTTCTTAAAGCTGCCCCTCTGGCAATGACAGTTAAGTATGGGCTCGCCCGGGGAGAAGGGTGGGGGATATTCAGGTCCCCCGTGCTAGCCCTGCATTGACAGAGAGGAGAAGGTGCGAGGGGGCTGCATGTGCTTCTTCTCCTGTTACAGACCCCGCAGCGGGGCTGACGCTCGTGGGGCGTTAAGACCCTGCCATCTCCAGCAGTCATTACACCTTCTTACAGAATCTAGGATTTCAGACGTGTGAGCGTGTAGTTTTGGGGGAGGAGAACTTTTCTAGTACTCCTGAAATTTTACAACTTAAAAGACCATAAAGATCACTGTACTCACAAGAATAACACAGTGCTTCATATCCTTCTTCAAAGTAGATAGGATGTAAATACAAAGAAAACAGGGGCGCCTGGGTGGCTCAGATGGTTGAGCATCTGCCTTTGGCTCAGGTCATGATCTCGGGGTCGTGGGATCGAGTCCCGCATCGGGCTCCCTGCTCAGCGAGGAGCCTGCTTCTCCCTCTGCTTGCCACTCCACCTGCTTGTGCTCACTCTCTGCATGTCAAATAAATAAATAAAATCTTTAAAAAAAAAGTAAAGTAAATGTTCATTCTGATGATCAACCTGCACAATAAATCATGAATTCTTTCTTTGGAGATGATATGAAGAGCGACATGGGCTGACTGACCCTTCAGTGGAAGGGTTTGGCCTCTCTCGATTTTCAGAGAGCAAGTCTCTAGAATCCTGGTTTTCTGATTTAAAATAGCCAACATTCCATTTCCGAATGAGAGTTTACCAACTATATCATGATTGAAAAAAATCAACTTTCAATCAGACTTGAAAGTCATATATAGGATTTAGAAATCGGACTAACATCTCTTAGGCTAACAAGGGGTTGGAAGGTTATCTAGAGACTGCTTAATAATCTATAGCTTTGGGGCGCCTGGGTGGTTAAGCGACTGCCTTTGGCTCAGGTCATGATCCTGGAGTCCCAGGATCAAGTCCTGCACTGGGCTCCCTGCTCAGCAGAGAGCCTGCTTCTCCCTCTCCCTCTGCCCCTCTCATGTGCTCTCTCTCTCTCATTCTCTCTCTCTCAAATAAATAACAATCTTTAAAAAAAAGAATCTATAGTTTTGAAACTTTCAGATTAAAAACATGTCCTTCATTAAGTAATCTCAAGGTTTAGGGGTCAAAATAATTTTTAAATAGGAACCAAATGATTTTTTTTATTGAATTAGAATTCACCTAACATAAATTGACCATTTTAATCTCTTAAAAATGTGTAATACAGTCTCATTTAGTGCATTCACAATGCTGTATAGCTACTGCCTCCATCTAGTTTCAGAGAATCTTCACCAACCCAAAAGTAAACCCCAAACCGGAGGGCCACTCCCCATTTCCCCTTGCCCCCAGCCCCTGGCACCCACTGATTTCTTTTGTTTCTATGGATTTGCCTATTCTGCATATTTCATATAAATGGAGTGAATATGTGTCTTTTTGTGCCTTGGCATCTTTCACTCAGCATGACATTTTTGAGGCTCATCCATATTATAGCAAGAATCAGGTCTTTATTCCTTTTCATGCCTGAATAATATGCCTTTGTATGATTGCACCACATTTTGTTTATCTATCCATCAATGGACGTTTGGGTTGCTCCTACCTTTTGGCTATTATGAATAATGCTGCTATGTATTCACATACAAGTTTTTGTTTGAACACCTGTTTTCAGTTCTTCTTGTTGTGTACCTAGGAGTAGAATTCTTGGATCATCTAGTGATTACATTTAGCCAACCTGTTTCCATAGCATTGTATCATTTTACATTCCCACCAAACATGTGAGCATCTTAATTTCTCCATATTTTCACCAAAACTTATTGTTTTTTGTTTTTTTAAATAGATTATGGCCATCCTAGAAAGTATGAGGTGGTATCTCATTGTGGCAATATGTTATCAAAGTACAATTTGAAGCAGCATTGAAATTATTGCATATTTCAGCAAGGGAGGGCAGAGAGGGCAGACAGACTTATCATATTTTTTCTTTTTTATTTATTTATTTTTATTTTTATTTATTTTATTTTATCATGTTATGTTAATCACCATACATTACATCATTAGTTTTTGATGTAGTGTTCCATGATTCATTGTTTGCGTATAACACCCAGTGCTCCATTCAGTATGTGCCCTCTTTAATACCCATCACTAGGCGAACCCATCCCCCCACCCCCCTCCCCTTTTGTCTCATAAGAATAGTTAGGTCTGTTTAACACACTGGGTAGACTCTTGGCAGTCCTCAGAGGGAGATGGCATTGTGTGGAGGAAGAATCTATGGCCATGGCTGTGGTTTGATTAAATACACCATCTCCCATGGGGCACCTGGGTGGCTCAGTCAGTTAAACGTCTGCCTTCAGCCCAGGTCATGATCCCAGAGTCTTGGGATGGAGCTCCCTGATCATCAGGGAGCCTGCTTCTCCATCTCCTTCTGCCCTCCACCGCCACTCATGCTCTCGCTCTCTCTCACTCTCAAATAAATAAATAAATAAAATCTTTAAAAAAAATACACTATCTCCCACCACCCTTTCAGTGGCAGATTTCTTGGAAGGAGTAGTTGTATATATTCTTAGCCTTCACATCCTTATCGCCTACCTATTTCTCAGCTAATCCCAATCTCCTGCATTTTCTATGCCAAAGGGCTATTTTTAAATAAGATCTTCAGTACTATCTTGGTTTCTGTCTTAGTGCTTTGGCTGCTATAACAAAATACCACAGGCTGGGGGGCTCATAAACAGCAACCCCACAGCTCTGGAAGCTGGAAGTCCAAGATCAAGGTACCAGCAGATCCTGTGTCTGGTGAGAACCGTCTTCCTGATTCATTGACAGCGTCTTCTCCCTGTGTCCTTACCTGAGGGAAGGGGCGAGGGGGCTCCCTGGGGTCTCTTGTAAGGGCACTAATCCCATCATGGGGGCTCCACCCTCATGGCCTCATCACCTCCCAAAGGCCCCACCTCCTAACATCGTCAGCTTGGGAGATAGAATTTGACACAGGAATTTGGGGGTGGGGGTAGTGGGGGAGGGACACAAGCATGCAGTCCATAGCAGATCCCAAATCTGCTTTCCTCTGAGTCCTCCGGCTTCTTGGCCTTCCTCTCAGGATGGTGCTGTTGACCACACCCTTCTTCTTAGAGCACACTATTCTGTGGGCACTCATGGTGTGCACTCTCCTGATTCTGGCTGGTTTCTCCTTCTGATTCTTATGTGGCCATTTATCAGTTATTTCTGTTACCAAGTTCCATTCCTCTTTCCCCATCTCTACATTCAAGAATGGTTGTTTCCCCTTAAACCATCTTGAACATTTTCCTTGCTGATTGCTTTTGTGATGTGTGTATGTGATTGATAAGTCATCTTTCTCCCAATATTGAGAACCCAGTGTCATCCTCTATTCCTCTGTTTCCATTCCCCAAATTCTGGGAAGTGGTGGGGGGCAATCGAGTGACAGGAGTAAGAGAGCAAAGACTTACTGAAGGAGGAGGTTTTAGGAAATGAAATTTATATTTCATTAGGCTCAGTGTTACCAGGAGTCAGGACTTCTGTGCAGTGTCCTTGAGTCCTTGTGAAGATGTACAGGATTCTGTTTTATAGAATGATAAATGAGAAACAAGAAATGATTCATTAGTAGAGATTTATTTGCCACTTATGTCTGAGTGATGGAGAAATGTCCAGTCCCCATCACTAGATCCTCAGTTCCAGGTATGTTCTGCGAAATGAGCTGTCTCCTCAAACTCTCCCAGTAGACTCAGTTTCCCCTTATAGAAAATGAGAGAGAGTGGCTTAGAAGATAAGATCTCCAAGATGAGATTTAAAACATGCTTTGGGCAGGTTCTTGCATGCGAACAAAAGAAAGGGAGTCCTATTAATATAAGTAGGAAGGAATTTGTTAGAAGGCTATCTGGTGGTTTACAGAAATTACAGGACATCTGGAGAATGAACCTGGGGAAAATGTGAAGACCCAGAGGAAACCAGGTGTCCGGGAACACAGGCCGCTGAGTGCTGATGCATCAGATCCCAGCATGGCACTGGACACCCTTTCCCCATCTGCGAGCCTCACACTGCAGCCACCTCCAGAATATGCCTTAGCTGTCTCCAGGTTTTGTGTCAGTTCTTTAAAAAAAAAATCCTAGTTTCAAGCATGAGTTTGGCACACATAGACCCTATTCTCATGTCCTAGTAACTCAGGGGAAGCGGGGGACGAGAAATCCAGAGTGGGTTGTGGGGCCCTGAGGCCACAAAGACTTTCCAAGGGAGAGACCCCTAAATATTAGTGGTTTTTGTAGTGCTGGGAGGGAGATAAATATCTACCACATTACAAGTCCCATACTATTGGTAAAAGAGAGATTCTTACTTTTATTGCTGCAGACAGTGTTGAATATCTGTCGCCTGGCTGTTAAATGGGCGGAAGGCAGGCATGAAGTCAAGAAAATAAAAAGGAGGAGGAGAGACATAGCAAGAGGAAAAAGAGAGAAAAATACTGTTACATTTTATTTGGGGCTGAGCCACATTTTGTGGAGTCTAAGACTTATACAAGTCCTGGAAACTTTTTTTTTAAATAAAAACAGCAAAGTTATGAATACAAATAAATTGGTTCAAAAGTAAATAGTTATTTAGAATGAGAAGAGAGATCCTAACAAGTTCTTGTGGCTTTGCACATTCAGGACACTTGCTGAGGTGTCTCTCAGCACTCACCAGATGTGGGATGAAAAGGCCTCTTATTTTTTCAAAATTTAATTTAAATTCAGTTAGTTAACATATAATGTATTATGGTTTCAGAGGTAGAGGCAGTGATTCATCAGTCTTATATAACACCCAGTGCTCATTACATCACGTACCCTCCTTCATGCCCGTCCCCTTGTTACCCCATTCCCCCACCTCCCCTCCAGCAACCCTCAGTTTGTTTCCTATGATTAAGAGTCTCTTATGGTTTGCCTCCCTCTCTGATTTCATCTTGTTTTATTTTTTTCTCTCTTCCCCTATGGTCCTTTGTTTTGTTTCTTAAATTCCACATATCAGTAAGATCATATGATAATTCTTCCTCTGATTGACTTATTTCACTTAGCATAATACCCTCTAGTTCCATCCACATCTTTGCAAGTGGCAAGATTTCTTTTTCTTTTTTTATGTTTGAGTAGTATTCAATTGTATATATACACCACATCTTCTTTATCTATTCATCTATTCATGGACATCTGGGCTCTTTCCATAGTTTGGCTATTGTGGACATTGCTGCTATAAACATTGGGGTCCAGGTGCCCTTTTGGATCAATATATTTGTATCCTTGGGGTAAATACACAGCAGTGCAATTGCTGGGTCCTAGGGTAGTTCTGTTTTTAATTTTTTGAGTAATCTCCATACTGTTTTCCAGAGTGGTTGCACCAGCTTGCATTCTCACCAACAGTGTAGGAGGTTCCCCTTTCTCCTCATTCTCATCAACATTTGTTGTTTCCTGACTTGTTAATTTTAGCCATTCTGACCAGTGTGAGGTGGTATTTTGTTGTGGTTTTGATTTGTATTTTCCTGATGTTGAGTGATGTTGAGCATTTTTTCATGTCTGTTGGCCATTTGTATGTCACTGGAGAAATGTCTGTTCATGTCTTCTGCCCATTTCTTGATTGGATGACTTGTTCTTTGGGCGTTAAGTTTGATAAATTCTTTATAGGTTTTGGATACTAACCCTTTATCTGATAAAACATTTGCAAATATCTTCTCCCATTCTGTAGGTTGTCTTTTGGTTTTGTTGACTGTTTCCTTTGCTGTGCAAAAGCTTTTTATCTTGATGAAGTCCCAATAGTTCATTTTTGCCCTTGCTTCCCTTGCCTTTGGCGATGTTTCTAGGAAGAAGTTGCTGTGGCTGAGGTTGAAGAGGTTGCTGCCTGTATTCTCTTCTAGGATTTTGATAGATCCCTGTCTCACATTTAGGGCTTTCATCTATTTGAGTCTATTTTTGTGTATGGTGTAGGGAAATAGTCCAGTTTCATTCTTCTGCATGCAGCTGTCCAATTTTCCCAACACCCTTTGTTGAAAAGACTGTCTTTTTTCCATTGGATATTCTTTCCTGCTTCATTGAAGATTAGTTGAACATAGTGTTGATGGTCCATTTCTGGGTTCTCTATACTATTCCATTGATCTAAGTGTCTGTTTCTGTGCCAGTACCATACTGTCTTGATGATGACAGCTTTGTAATATAGCTTGAAGTCCAGAATTGTGATGCCTCCAGCTTTCGTTTTCTTTTTCAACTTTCTTTTGGCTATTCGGGGTCTTTTCTGGTTCCATACAAATTTTAGGATTATTGGTTCCAGCTCTGTGAAAAAAGCTTATGGCATTTTGATAGAGAATTGCATTGAATGTGTAGATTGCTCTGGGAAGCATAGACACTTTAACAATATTCTTCCAATCCACGAGCATGGAATATTTTTCCATTTCTTTGTATCTTCCTCAATTTGTTTCATGAGTGTTCTATAGTTTTCAGAGTATAGGTCCTTTACCTCTTTGGTTGGGTTTATTCTTAGGTATCTTATGGCTTTGGGTGTAATTGTAAATGAGATCGATTCCTTCATTTCTCTTTCTTCTGTCTCATTGCTAGTGTATAGAAATGCGACTGATTTCTTTACATCGATTTTGTATTCTGAAGGGCCCTTTATTTTTAACCTGCTTTCCCTTCACCAACAATACTATATGACTCCCAACACCTTTTCTCATGGGGGTTCATGAAGCTCCCAAAGCTGCTCAGAGAATCTGCCTCATGGCTCTCTGCCTCCATTGGAGGGACAGGAGTCATATGTTAGCACTGCACTGGGGGCTCAGGGCCCAAGAGTGAACAAGGCAGAAATGGCCACTGTTACTGTGGTAATTCACACACTTGTCAAGAGAAACAGACTTTGGAAAACAAGGTGAAAAGGTTTTGAGATCATAATCACTCCTCCAGCCCATGAAAAGACAAAGGCATGTCCTTGTTCCATGGACTTTTCTAGAATAGGGTGTTCTGTTGTATGTAAGCCATAGAAACTTCAAACTCGTAAATATGATTTCTTATATAACACTGATTCTATAGTGTACATAAATCCAGAATTATAAACTAGCATCTAAAATATATGGCATTCTTTCTGTGCAGTACCCAAAGGGGGGGAGTGGAAGGGTGGCCCACGTGGGTGAAGGACAGTAGTGTGACCCAGTGTCAAAGGTCATAGCACAGTCACAGAGAGAATGATGCTCTAGGGGGACAGCTGGGAATCCCTGATGTCACAAAATCCTAGATACGCTGAAACGTCCCAGAGCACACTGTGAAAGTCTATAAAATCAACACTACTTTACAAGAACTCAACAAAAAAGCTCTCTTCTGTTAATATCAGAGTTAAGATAAATGGCTGGAGAAACAATGCTCAGAATAAACCTCTCTGTTTCTCTTAACAACCAAATCTTAACAATGGTTACCAGATATTGGGTCTACAAAGGATGTTATGTACATATACAAACTTACATACACACACTATGTACACAACCCAAATGAGTTTTGCACATAGATTATGAAGCTAGTATCTTCACAACCATTTCATTTCTGTAAAGAGCATGTCAGCCCTTCTCAAATGTCCTTGAAGCAAAAATATTCTAGGAACACATAATTACCAATTGTTTCTGAAGCAGCCCACTGAAAAGGATTTTGTTGACAATATTGACAACAATGGGAAGCATTTATGCCAGTCTGGGAACGCAAGGAAGGTTAAGGGGCAGAATCCTGAGAGCCTTTAAGGAAATAGCCTGAGTTTTTGTTTTAGACTGTGGCAAATTGTAAGCATTTTAACGATTTTTCCATTCTCTGAATCTTTATTTCTACTAGACCCACCAGGACTTGGCTCCATTTGACTGGAGCCCGTCATCTGGCCCATACTGAAATATGTGTCCCTTCACATGTTTGCTGTGTCATCATTTTATCAACATGTGTCAAGACGCTTTGTCTTCATGCTCCCCCCTGCTGGTCCATAGACCACCCTAACGATGCAACTGATTTCTTTACATTGATTTTGTATTCTTGACACCACTGCTCACCAGGGCTCCACTCTAAGATGTGGCAGCTTTAGCTGTACCATAAACAGAATGGAAGCACAACTCAAGTATTTGTGGACACAGTTGGGGACACACGGAGCTTCTGAACCCAACAAGGCAACCTTCTTCTTATAACATACTACTAGGAAACATGATATTCCTTATTGACCTCAGAGGTCTTAGAATGAGAAGAAAGGGAACACTTTCTGTTCACTGGCTGGCTAAACAAACAATGCAAGGAGGCAAGTTATATACACAGAGTTCAGACACCCTGCTGCCATCATCATGCATGTGTGCCATACTGTCAGCAGGCCTCAAAACACAACCCTATTGAGTTTGTAAACATCGGATGAATTAAAAGCAATTTTCTCAATTTATTTAAAAAGTCACCCTGTCACAAAATACATTGCTCTGTGGTTATGCTAATTAATGCCTCATCTCTGGTTTGATTAGAGAATGAGCTAGTTCATGTCTAAGAATCTTCTAGATGAATGAAGTTTCTCACTAGTATGCTAGAATATTTTGAAAAGTTAATTTTTATTTTCCTTGTAGCCTTTCAAAAACATATATTAAACTTATCTCTGTCTTCTGTCTTAATTACACACTTTTTGCTCAGATTATTCCATAATCTCTGCCCTACCACTAACAGTGTGCAGTCAATAGACTAAGAAAATCATAAAAACTCAAAATCAAACTCAGTGAAGTTTGTTGTTTTATTAAGGCCTTTCACATTGCATACCAAATGATCAAAGCCAAATTATGTTTATTCCAACAAAATCTGATATTCAGAAAATGGCTGTATATTTACATATAACTGTCCTTCCCCCTCGTTGTTCATCCCCACCCTCTGCCTTGTCTCCAACACTCAGCATGCCCTCAGGCCATCTGTTGAATCCAACCGATGTCTCAACCCATACCCTGCAAATCTTACATAACTTTTTTCTTAACTTGGATTATTCTCTTTTTTTCTGTAAAACCAAAGCCCCCTACAGAGAACATCTCATCCTTACAACTGCCCAGGTCCATCCCAGGCAGCAGAACTTCTTAGGCGGGTTAGAGTCATCA
>NW_027397098.1:12201414-12275205 GCF_003265705.2 Callorhinus ursinus
TTTTTTCTTTCTCCTTCCTTCCTTCAAGCAAAATTTGTGGAGAATACCTGAATTTGCAAAACTTGGAGGGGTAGTGGTATTGGATATACTAGGGGACTCTATACTTATTGACTTCATGGTCATCAATAATCAATATCAATCCCTGTTTGATATAGCTGCCCTTTTGTTTTGAGGTGTGCATGAAGCGTGTCTGCCCTACCATGGATGGCAATTAAGTTTTACCTGGAATGGAAGTCCAGAATAACTGTGTTGAGAAAGATTTTGTGGCCCTATCTAGTGTTCATGAAGGTTGCAGACCCTTGTGCCCAGGATGGGATTTGTAGCTTATATGATGTGGTTGTACTATGCTTATCTTCCACACTGCTGCCTCCAGCTGTTAAGATTCTTGAGCTCTTCTTACAACTTGGCACCTGTCACTTCACTGTCATTCACATCAAATCTTAAGTTTGTTAGTAGACCAAGATCTATCAGGCCCTCTATGGATACTCTTTGCTTGTAGAAATCCATTCTAATTGATTGCTTCCGAACTTCCATGGGTGGAAAATGAGGTAATTTAACTTGTTAAAATTGTGCTTTGGATAGATTGATTTATGGACAGAGGAATGAGAAAGATGGATAGGTATGGAATAAGACATAATGAATGTTAATTGTAAAATCTAGGTTGGGACTATGTGTTTATTATGCAGTTCTGTTAACATTTTGTATGTTGGAAATTTGTGTAAGAAAATGTGGGGAAATTGTGCTTATAATAATTAGTAATCAATGATTTTGTGCATGAGCTAATTGCTAAAAATAAAGTGCATGTACTTTCATGGATATGATATAATTAAATAAACTCCATCAGCCCATTTTTTGCTCACTTTCACATTTTTGCTTTCTAAATATGAAAATAGTCAGATAAATGGCATAGAGTTAGCTGGATCATTATTACATATTTTAAAAGTCGTTGAAAAATAGTGTGATGCTTTTTTGTTTGGTTTGCTTAGTTTGCTTTGGTTTTTTGATTATATTGAGGGGAGCCAGTAAAACACGAGTGATTTTTTTTCCTAAAATATAAATCCAAGATAAACGTTATTTTCCCTTGTCAGTGATTCTGGTAGAAGGGAGTGGTTATGCCAGCCATAATATATTATTCTAAAAAGCAAAACTAATCTACTTAATTTTGTATTACCTCAGGAGAGACTGCAAAATCCATGGGATATGCCCAGGAGATATTTGAAGTCCAAGACTACCTCTAATGGTTGACTCAGCCTTTTAATAAATGACTGAGCTGTGGTAATGATCCCAGGTTATAATGGGTCCCCAAAAAGCTGATGAAAGACAGGCAGTGATAGAATCAGGAGTAAGAAATGGGTGGTGATCTTTTTTTTCCCCCCTCATTAAAGGGTCATAGGAGTATTTCCAACTTTTTCTTTCCTTTTTTTTTTGTAAGTGAAGGAAATAACCTCACTAAACTTTGAAATTTAAGTGATTCATAGAACATATAAATATTTAAAAAATATTCACAAAGTAAATAAACTGAAATAAACAAGGGAAGTCATTCGCCGTCTCACTTTTGGGCTCTGGAAGCTTCCCACTTGTGTCAGGAAGGACAACAAAAAGAACATCTCCATCAGCGTTAAGAGAGGGGATTAAAAATTGGCCTCTGATGGAAAACGTAGAGTCTGGCATGAACGGTCACAGAAGCCTACACCCAACAAGGCCCCGAGTCCTGGCAACTCTAATCGTGTGAAAGTATGCCAAGGGAATCATGGGTCTTTGACTTCTAAGAATAACAGAATTCTCTTTAATAGATTATTCCGCACGGTTGGGCAGACGACGGCCACAGGCTGTCTTCAGTGGGGAGTGCTCAGGCCACAAAATAAATTGAAGATGCGACTGGCATGAGCCAGAGCTCAGATGTGCGGTTCATGGAAAAGAAAGCCAATGCCCAGTAGACTAGAGAGGCCTGACAGCGTGCCCTGGCCCGGGCTCCTCAGCCTGCCGGGCTGTGTCGATGTGGTGGGGAGCACCGTGACAGCAGAAGCACTTCTGCCAGTTTCGAATAGGTATAAAATGAAGGTTTAGCTTCTTGAGATCCAGAAATAAAGCACTGCACAGCAGTCCACAGCCTGCCCAGTGCAAGACATTATTAAAACGTGGAGGCACAGCCGACTTAAGACACTGGGCAAGTAAACGAGTCAGTGGACATCGGCTATTAGAGAGATGTTTGCATTCTGCTTTGGGATCCGCCAACCCAAACTCGGCCTTGGTTGTGGAAAACTGGAGCAGAATCTGTGTGGCTTTCTGCAGGACCCCAAAGGCAACTGGTCTCTGATTCTGGGGCAACACTGGCAGCAGGCCTTCCTAGGTTTAGTGCTTTGGGGTCACTGCTATGTGCATGGGGAGGGGTGGCGAGGAGGGGGCAAGATCCATCACTTTTATTTTTATCTGGAGCACCAGCTTATTAGTTATTGGTGTAGACAGCACGAGTGGTGGGAGCTTGCAGAGGGTTTGCACTCAGGACGGAGCTCAGCCAGCCACCAGCAGTGAGTGGGTGAGTTCCCAGCCTCTGGAGGCCAAGGTTTCGTCCTCTGGGAGGGTATGAAAATGGCTTGACTCCCACGCTGTTGGGCTGTTGTGAGAGTGAAGAAGAGAGTGTGTCAAATGCATGGTATGGGGTCCGGTATATTAGGAGGGCTCAGCATATTCTTGCAATTTTCACCACCATGTTCCAGACCATTCTTTTCGCAGATATTGCCTCTAATCTTTAAAACCTTAAGGAATAGTTACTCCATTTTTTAAAGATTTATTTATTTATTTTAGAGAGAGAGAGAGCAGGAGTGGGAGTGACAGATGGAGAGGAGAGAGAATCTCAGACTCCTCCCCTGAGTGCAGAGCCCCATTCAGGACTTGAACTCACGACTGTGAGATCATGACCTGAGCTGAAACGAAGAGTTGGATGCTTAACCAACTGAGCCGTCCAGGTGTTGCTAGTTAGTTACTCTTATTCTCTTTACCATAGAGATACCTAAGGCTCTGACAAGCTGGTTTGCCAAAAGTCCCCAAGATCGGTAAAGGTGGAGTCTATATTTGAGCCCAGTGTGTGGCAGGTGAGGTGACCAGCTCTCCTGGTGATAGTCCTGAGAGCCCATGGCTCAGGACACCCTTCAGTCCCAGACAGAACGGGACAGCTGGTCACCCTAGATTGAGCTCCAAATCCTTTTGCTTTCCACTATGCCATAGCTGGAATCATCATACCCCTGTTTTAGATTCTGTCCATTAAATTTTCTCTTCCATTTCTGTCTTGAGCCACATAGATACCAACCAATGATAGAAGAGGTACAAAAATGCTTTGGAACGAAGTTATATTAAAACATAAAAATCTGTGTTTCTTATGGACTAACTCTGATATATAGATTTAGCAAAGATGGTGTGTAAACTAGGACTACATCATTCCAGACTATGAACTCTTGTTTTCTTTTTTTTAAGAGATCAAGATCATTTATTTTCATTTACATAATGGGGAAGGGGATGAGTGGACACTTACTGCCAGACATTTTTATGGGGAAAAATGCTAAGGAGTAAAAACATATGTTTTTAAAGGTCACACTACTCAGAGTTGAACTTGTCAGTATTCCAAAGCTGAAGTTACGGGCATGGATCATTAGGAAAGGTCACAAAGGTTAGTGATACAATCTGTGACTATTTAAAGAGAAAAATGGCCTTGTCCCCACCCTCTGGGCACAGGGAACAGAAACAGTGTGTTCACTTTGTCCTAAAAGTTCCATCACCAGTCGGGAAAGGCCACTCAGCATAGATACGTTCCAAATATTTGCTTTAAGGGTGGGCAAAATTACCAAAAATAGAAATTTAGGCAGTTGAAAATTTCAGCCAAAATTCTCCCTGATTTCTAGCTTCAACCTGTACATACAAAATATGTGGCTGCAAAATGTGGTCCTGATAGTTCACATCCAGACAAAAGGGGACTAACATCTGTGAAAACACACAAAAGCTTAATGACATCATGCTTTCATTCTGCGGAAAAAATGTGGCGTTGATTCATTCTCAAGCTGGAATATATTTCCACATTAAAGTAAATTTTGCCTTCAGTTTTAGAGGGAGTTTTTATTATGAGAAAAACATACCCAAAAGGAAAAAAATAATTTTTTTCCCTAGGCATGTGAAAAGTCATCAAACAGCATAAGAGAATGTATTCGGCACAATGCCACCACATCTAATGGAAAGAGCTCTCTTGGTGATCCAGGGTTCACTTTGACCGAGACCAGAGAAGCGTCAGGATGACCTCTGTCTGTCAGTGATTTAGTATGTTAACAAACTTAAGTCAAATTTGGCTAGCACTTGGAAAATGTAATGTATTTCCTGCATATTATTATGGGAAAAAATAAACATATATAGGAGTAAATTCTCCAAGACAAGGGAAATTATGATGTGGTATTATTTTGACCATCTTCCCTCGATAGCAAACTAGTGTGTTCCTTTCAAAGCCGAGGAAGAATTTTAGTGTGTATTAAATGCCTCCTGTTTCTCATTTTCTGTGATTTCGGGTTCATGTAGTATCTCAGCTGATTTTCAGAATCATGTCTGAATAGTGAGTACTGCCATTCCCATGTGCAAGTGAGGAATCCAGGCTTACGGAAGTCAAACAGCCTCATTGAGGTGCCCAGCCAGCCCCTACCGCCAGGCTTCGAACTCAGAAATCCTGACTTCCAAGCATGAGGAGGCGGCGAGGTTCCTAGCTCTTCCACAGAACCTCACTCTTGCAACTCAAGCTGTGGTCTGTGGGCAGCATTTGCACCACCTGGGAACCTGTTAAAATGCTCAGGATCAGCTCCCACCTGACCTCCTGTTCAGAATCTGCACATGACACCATCCCAGATGACGCAGACACACACATGTGGGGGAGGTTCTGCCCTACCCCATACGGCTACAGCAGACAGTGGTCTTCTGGGGCATTGTGGATTAAATCTCCAAAAGACCCCGTGTCCAAACCTCCAGCATTCACCTGAGGCCTGGGAACCAGAGCCAGGAAAAGTCAGTCCTGCCTGTTGAGCACCATTTTCCAGCTCAGGGCCTTGGGGAAATCACTTGTCTGCACCAAATCTAAGTACTGCAGACACTTAATCAAGTATAAGGATTCTGCCAAAATCTCAGCTACGTTGTAAAGTTGGCTGGAAGTAGATAAAAGCACAACCCTGCTTAGTCATCGTTGTAATAGCTGGAAAGGTGTGAAATATTTGTCCTGCAGCTTCTGCTCAGCAGAACATTCCCCCTTTAGACTTGCGATGGTAGGAAAAACATTTAAAAGTTTGTACATCTTTCCCAGATTAGATAATACTAGTAAGTATGAACAATACAGGTAGCTTTCAATTTTCTTACTCCACATCAAGTCACTACTTCATACTACTTTGTTTTGTAGGGACTGGCTTCCCCTTTCCCACCTGTAGGAGACAGGCCTCTTATAGTGCATTTTTTAACAAACAGCCTTGGGTAAAGATGAAGGCTTCCTATATCCAGAAATAACTGATTCAGTCTGTTAGTATTTAAAATGTTACTTCAATTTGTTAAAAATGAGATGACTTTTCGTAAAACACAATTTACCTATAATGCACATTAATAGATTAAATTTCACTTATCAAAATTGACTTGAGTGAAATTACCCTATGCTTTGCATTCTAAACTGTGTCATTACTTTATTTCCAAAAAGACTCAGTGAAAAGACAACCTACTTCTAGCTTCTGGTATTATGAAGATAGTTATTTATTGCTGAGGAATAACCTGATGATCAAAATCCATAAGATATGTAAATACAAGCATTAGCACAACTGGCAACTTTGCTTATGGGTTTTTTCCTACTGTATGGTTTTTTAAAAATGTATTTGCCTCTTTCTAGGAATGTAATGTTATCAATCCCTGTCTTATCTAGCAGTTCTGACATACTAATATTTAGATAATAAACAGATTATGGCATAAAAATACAGTAAAGCCAAACTATGGGGAATCATGTGTTCCAAAAAATGTTCATTAAAAAAAAAAAAAGGAAACAGAGCACCTGTGGTCAATTGTCACATCCAATCCTAAAGCTGTAGAATCCCTCCTCCCGTTCTCTCTGTTGGACAGACATAGTTATGTTTTGATACAGTTGGAGACTTAGGAAAGTAGAATCTGCATTTTTCTTCTGTTGTTAATGGATATTTGAATTAAGGTACGTTCTGCAGAGACCTGATGTCTATAGGAGGCCAGCTATTAATGGGAGAATGTTAATAGACAATGAATTCATCTTCCCATTATTTTCTCTGTAATCAAACATGTAAAACTTTTCCCACTGCCTCAGACAAACCTTTAATGACATATTAACTAAGGGCTGAAAAGAAAGTCATTCTCCACTTTTATGCAGACATTAAGTATTCATTTATCATAAAGGGCAACATTTAATAGAGCCAAGATTCAAGTGTAAGTGGTGGTGATGGTCTTCTTCCCACCTCAGACTCACTGTGTAGGCACATGGGAAGCAGTTCTTTTTTGGCAAACCGTGGCCTTGATGCCTGCGATGGACCCCCTCTCTGCCCTAGCAATCCACCATGGACTTCAAAGCCTTTTGGACCCACGGAGCCGTGAGCCCTCTGGCAGTCATGGCCCCAGGGGCTTGAAATCCCTTTGATCCCATAGTGTAGTCACAGCCCCTTTGAAGTAAGAAGAGGAAGTGAATTAGAGCGGGTCTCTGTCTCTCTGGCCGGGGATCTGCAGATGGCACCGCTAGACCCTCACCAGCGGTTATCATCAGCTGCACTTCATAATTCCTCAGGGCAGCTTTTACGGCATCCTGGCTCCCACCGTTTCTGATTTAATTGGTCTAGGGTGTGGTCGTTTAAATAAAGCTCTCCAAGTGATGCTGGATCACAGTGCCCAAACTTCCAGTTTGGAATGATAAGCGTACCCAAGAGAACAATAAATAAAACCTCCCATCTCAGTGGAAAATAAAGGGACAAATGTATTCCGGCTCATGATGTGGTGCAACCCTCCCCCGTCCCACCCCAAAAAATAACAGCAGCAACAACAACAAAAATAAAACATCAAAATCAGAGAGAGAGAGAGACAGACAGACAGATAGCCTTATAGGGCTTATATTTAAGATAGAAACCCTGACACGTTAGTAAAATTAGTAAGTAGAGGCCAGGTGAGCAAACAGGGTGAGTGAGTTGTTCCATGGTGCTCATGCTCGAGCCCTGTTACCACTAAGAGGGGACACCTTCAGCTTTGGGGAATGAGCCTTTCCAACATGCAGGGGTGAATGAGGGGAATGGACATGACCCAGTCTGGACAAACACCAATAAACATAAATAGCTAGAAGACAAGAGCAAAAACTGATAGTCTATATATGTAATGATTTATCTATACACCACAAATTAGGTTTCAGGAAAGCTGTGTACAGTTATGTTGGGACAGCTTGATTTAGTTACTTGAAATAATGACTGAGTTTCTAAATTCCAAAGGAAGAGTCCCACCCAGTAATATGGGAAAGATCATATTTACATGAACCCAGATAAGTTCTGATGATCTTCAAGTCATTCCTAAGGAGATTGCTCAGAGGAGACGACTCAACCGGCATCCCCCAAAAGAACAGTTAGAAAAATGACACCTAAACAGCTATCATTACAAAATCAGAAAACCTCATCTCGAGTCTCCTACCTGATGGCGTGCAATTGGCATGCTTTCTTAAGGCACAGAACAACGCCCACGCTGTTGTGTCCCGTGCTGGTGCAATCACGGTTTCCACACACAGCCACCCAGACAGGTTCCACGCGAGTTCCCGCATGCCAGGTTGTTGTTAAATTCCATCTTGCACGAGCCATTCCTTCTTCCCCTATTGGCTGGCACAGGGAACTAACTTTGATTGATTCTTGCGATTCAAATTTACAAACAGCTAGACAAACAGAACTACTTTTGGATAACATGTCAATAGGAACAGCAGAAGAGATAGCAAAAAGCAAAAGCCAAAAAGTATAGTCCAAGTTTCCCTCAATTACTGTCTGCCTTAATTCTCTCTGCTTCTGTTTTCTTAGGACAGAAACATCCTATTCATCTTACATTTTCTTTGATCTTTAAATCAGAGTCAGCATTGGCAAAGAGCACCTTGTGTTTCTTATATCACAAGGATACAGCAGGTTGGAATAAGCTACTTAGGTGTATAGTGAGGTCTTTTGATTTCAAGGAAGAGGAACTTATTCAAGACAGCAATTTGGGGAGCTGAAGCCAATGGAATGACCACCTGATTGCTGTCCACTGAGCTCTGTCCCCTCTCGCAGAGCATCCCCCCTGGTCTCAGGGTCTGGCTCTTTCTTGTACTCAGTGAACGACTACATTCCCACTGAAGGCCTGTGCTCATACCAGAGCCTCTCATCCTCCCCTCCCACTTTTAGGAAAATAAGCCAGGATCTGCCGAGAAAATGAGTCCGTGTTGGAGATGGCATCTTGGTTTGATCTTCTATATCTGATAAGTGTTAGTGGAAGTGATCACATTGTAGAGAACTTGGCACAGAGCACAGTCTCCATACATGGGAAAGGGCTTACTGTTTAGTCTCACCGGTTCCCCAATTTCATATTTCCCCTTCTCCTTTTCCTTATTAAAACCTACTGGTTTCTTGTGATATCTTCGGAGGCTTATCAAAGTCAGGGTCACAAATAAAAAGTTCCCAATTCAGGGTTATCACGTCAGCCAGTTCAGTAAAATAACATGAGAAGAGAAAATGCTTTGGGTCGAATTCAAACCATCATCTGGTCTTGAATTCCTGTGAAGTGCCAAGTGTATAACAAATACTAAGTACATAAGAAATGAGGGAAGGCGCCAATCTATTAAACATGGATGCTGTTTATTCCTTTCAGAAGAAGCTCCACGTTTTGTTTGTTTATTCATTTTCAGACATTATTTTGGGGCTCTGGCTCAATCACAATCCCATTTATTTGCCAAAGTAGCCAAGTTGCACATTCCCTATGGCTGCCTATATGTCCAAACTCTTCTAGAAAGCTGTTATTAACCACTCTGGACTGCCTCCTTCAATGCTTTGTGCATTTTTTTTTTAAATAAATTACTTGTGACGTTTTCTCGTACTTCATCTAACACCTCACAGGCCACATACAAATCACTTAATAAACATGTCAAATACACTCTTACCTGCAGTTAAAAGGTATGTGTGTGTGACGTCAAGTTAAGAGAAATCTAGACTTAAGTGAAGAGAGACATATTAGAAAAGTCTATTGAAATAGGGAGAGCACATCAATCTGCAAGCATCTCAAAATCAAACAGGGGTCTGTTTTAGGGAGAGTAAGGAGGGATATAGGACTTGGAAGGGTGGTGAGGGGATGTGGACACCAGACAGTGAGATTGGGCGGTTTCATTGGAAATCTTTCTGTGGTCAGTTGGTTCCAGACTCTCAGGATGAGCAGTTGAGGGGGAATTCTTTGCCTTTAGTATTTGCTCGTGCTTGCAGGCTACCCAAAGTTCAGGGCCCTGTGGGGAGGAGAGATGCCTCCTTGGTCTGGTCCGGCCAAGTCAATGGGTAAGCTACAGGTGAGAGTGAACACTTGGTCGACATGCAACCCTATATTCTAATAAATACATGGACGTGAGCTACCAAGTGTACTCATCATGCTATGGACACCGTGGAAATAAATATCCCATTTTAAAATGTAATACCAAAGCAATTGGATGAACAGATAGCGTATATTTACATATATCAACTTGTTATTCAACCAAAGCCTGCCAAAATTTTATTTTAAAATCCTTAATTACTGCATGTGATATTTTCATAAATCTTATAAATATTTGTGAAAATCTAGCTTATATATTTGTATAAAATGTATATAACTGCTTTTAGTGTTATAATTATAGTTAATTTTTTTGAAGCATCAGTAAATTTTTCTGTGTGAAACAATGGGTAGGTAACTCTTTTAAGGAAGGGATCAGTGTCTTCGTAGAAGATCATTTGAATCATTTTCATAACTCACTACAACAAAATCAATTACCATAAAAACATGCCTTACAGAAAAGCCTGCTATTTGTTTGACTGATCGACCCTCTCCCCCTCCTGTGGGAAACCGCTGACCTTTTGAAGAACAGAGTTTTCCTTTCACATTACCAAATGTTTTGAACAATAGTTTCAGCCTGAAAAAACTAGAACATATAATGTATGAAACTGTGTACTTTTACAGATATTTATAGATTTACCTCAAAAAAAAAAAGAACAACATCAAGACTTCGGTGACAATTATTCTTGAAAACCATGCAGATGTGTTCAGAAAACACTGGCTGTCTGTCTTTCCAACTATGAACTATCTTGTCTTCACCATATAGATTGAATATAGTTCATGGCACTGTTTCTTAAATGGTGTTTCATGTTATTAAAATGTTAAAAGTGGTGTTAACAAGATACTTAAAATAGTTTTTTAACGTTAAAATATTATTTCACTGTAAAAGAAGCCCATGGTCAACTCTCTTTTAGTTCCTAAGCTGTAGTACTTTCCAGTGACTCATTTATGTGAATGCAGATTGAGAAGTTCTAGTTTGGGGATAGGTTATACAAGTGTTTTGAAAATTATTTAACAATGCAGAATATGGCAATTGTGCAAACTTTGTCATCTTTTATAATGAGCCTGAATTCCTACATTTAAAACTAGAAAAGACCAAAAATATTATTAAACGTAACTTTAGACTATGTCAAAACACCTTATTAGTAGATAAGGAAAGTATAGTTGGAGTTTCAAAAATACTCAGTAAGTGTTTCTTACCAGTAATGTCCAAATCCAAGTTAAGAGGCTGTGTCTTAGGAACAGGAGATTTTCAAGGAATGGAGACATTTTACTCAAATGTAACAACCTACATGACTCCATGATCTTAAAAGAAGAGATTTCTGGACATTTTTTCTCAGCAAAGAACTTCTGTGTCTTTCTGGATGTCACATTGTGTCCCGCTTTCTTCTGGTTGTCATTCCTACTGCAACTGCCATGTTGGTCCCTGAGGGAAAGGTTAATTTAAGAAAGAATTTGAATACCTCTGTGTGCTATTTCTTCCCAGTTCTGTCCCTCATAAAACTCTCATTTTAATAAGAGAATCCAGTGTCTTTGCCGAGAACAGAGAAGCCTGTAGTGTGCTTTGTGAGTGCCAGGATAAATTTGAGAAAGTTCTCTTAAGATATTTCCAAAACTCTTTGTAATACAAAACTGAGTGGGACCCTCCTGGCTCCTCTGGAGTTGATGGCTAGGACCTGAAGCTGGGCAGTCTGGGAAGCGTTAAGAATCCCACATCTTAACGGAAGTCCTCTATGAGTAGGGCCACAAACCTCTTGAGAATGAACTAGCCTCCTGTGTCCAGTAATCTCCCCAAGGTCCATTTTATAAAAGGAGAGGGGAGCGGGGATCTATGTTGCAGGTCTTTTGCCATAAAGAGTTTGCAGGAAGTGAGTGCTTTTCTTGCTTCCCTATAGCAAGGGAGAGGGGCTTCCAGATTCTTCGAGAGAAAAGGTGGGCATTTTCTCCCTGGACAGCCGATAGGCAGCAGCCGGGTCGACCTGTCTGTACCCAAGAAAGGGAACCGTCAGAGCCGGGCTGGGGAGGCCGAGCTGCATCTGGGCACCCACTACGATGTGACAGGGGCCTGTGGCATCCCTGCTGGTCCAGACTAGCATTGTCTTGCTGGCATTGCTCCCAGAGGCCCTGCAATGTGCAGGGTCCACAGCTGCTGAGCAGTGATGGGCTGTGCCAGCAAGGAGGGTGCAAGAAGACAGGCTGGATCCAGCCATGGGGTCCTGCAGCCAATTCACACGGAGACCCTTGCTGGTCTGTCAGTTCTATAGTGGGGGTAACAAGCAAGACAGAGGAGACTCCGCAGTGGGCAGTTACATAAAGGGACGTTTGCCTTTCCTCCTCTAAACAAGCCCCTTTCGAGTCTTAACACAAGAGTTAGGTTGATGCATGGATGAAGAAAATGTGGTGTATCCACACAAACGGAGTACTATCAGCTTCTAAACAGAAGGGAATTCTACAGTACGAGACAACACAGATGAATGTTGAGGATGTTGTGCTAAGTGAGATGAGCCAGACACAGAAGGACAGATTCTGCATGACTCCACTTATAGGAGATAATCTTCAAATAGATTCACAAAATCAAAGATGGAAATGGTGGTTGACAGGGGCTGGGGAGGGGGCAATGAGGAGTTATTAATCAATAGGCTAATGTTTCAAGTAAGATGAAAAAGCTCCAGCAATCTGCTATGTAACAGTGTACCTACACTCAACGATAGTGTATTGTACACCTACAATTTGTTAAGAGGGTAGATCTCATGTTAAGTGTTTACTACAATTAAATTTTCTTCTTAAAAGAAGTTGGGGTGGGGGGCACATATCTCATGACTTCTGTTATGGGCTGAATTGTGTCCCCCTCTAAAATCATGTTGAAATCCCAACCTCTAGTAGCTCAAATTGTGACTGTGTTTGGAGATAGTGTCTGAAGGAGTCCAGGACGTGCCACCTCAAATACGTGGCCATGGCATACTGGTTATTTGAGCGGAAGGCACTTGAAGCACAGCAGGTGGAGGGAAAGGCTTTCTCTGAACTCCCCTCATTTGCCTGAAGACACATCCTCCAAAAGGACATCAGTGTCCTCAGTCTCTTCACCGAGAGCTTCACCAACCAGGAAGACTGACTCTTGTCCCAGGAGAGGAACTGAGAAGTCAACCCCACATGCAAACTGTCACAAACTGTTCCCCTCCCATCTGTTCCTCTGTGGACCCAGCCATCTCCCCCAACCTGTTCACTTCCCCCTGAGATGCCTCTACCCCCTTCCATCCCCTACTAGGGTGGTATATGAGCTCCCGGATCTCACTGCCTTTTGGGGCATTTACTTTTTGTCTGGTGATGCCCCCGTGCACCTAATATTAAAAATTAATAAATGTAACATAACAATAAAAAATTAAAACAATAAAAAATTTAAAAAAAATAATAAATGTGTATATCTTTCTGCTATTAATCTGCCTGTTGTCAGTATATTTTATAGACCCAGCTATGGAACTTAGGAGGGCAGAGGGGATGTCTTTCCTTCCTTGCACGTCTTTAGAGAGATAAACAAGTTAAAATGAGGCCATTAGGGTGGCGCCTAATTCAATATGGTTGGTGAACTATCAAGAAGAGGAAATGTAAACACAAGTATATACACAGAGGGAGACCAAGTGAGGACACAGGGAAAACACTGTCATCTATATGCCGAGGACAGAGGCCTTGGAAGGAACCGGTCCTGCCAACACCCTGACTTCCAGCCTGCAGAACTGGGAGAGAGTACACTTCTGTAAAGTCGCTTGGTTTGCAGTGCTTTGTCACAGAAGCTCTGGCAGGTGCTGTACCCTCCCTCCCCACACTCCCTGGGTCAAGGTGGTTGGAGGCTCAGGAAGCTGAGGACATGTCCCTCTCCCCTAAAACCTGGAACTGAGGCTCCCCCTATGTTCGGGGAAAGAGGGTGGCGTGACAACCGGGTGAGATGAAAATCACATATGACATGGGACCTTGCAGGTGAATCCACTTAAAAATGACTCGAAATTTTAAAAAGATGATAAAAGTGATTTAGCAAAAACATAGCAGAAAACCATCCCCGGAAGACTCATGTTGTTACCCTCTATGATTTGAGATTGCAAAATAAACCATAATCATAAGTTATCTTAACACATCAGAGCAGTGAGAAACTAATGAGAGAAGGATTCCTTGAGAGCCATGGTGCACTTGTCAGGGCTGTAATGTCAGAAGGGCAGGCTGTGTGAGCACTGAGCACCGACCTCATTCCAATCCCAAGACAGCTCCCGCCCCCCAGGAGAACCCACTGCATTTCTCGGGTGAGGCTTCTAGTGCATATTGAGATTTGATTTGTTTAGTTTTAGTTTTGTTTTGTTTCCTATACACAATATGCATATATTGGTCAGGCTCCCTCTTCTGATTTGTTCTCGTGGTTAAAATGTTTTGACTCAGCCATTCTGGAAGGGAGAATATGGTGGCCCGGGTTGGGTGGGAGGGCTGATGTCTGTGTTGGAGAGCGCTGACCTCCTTCTTTCCCTTCCTTGGCTTATACCAGTCTTTAGCCTTCTGAATATCTTCCTCCTCAGAGTTCCCCACCCCCTGCTCTGTTGTACCTTGACCTCCCTTGATTAGTCTTAACATGATATTAGAAATGTAGTTCAGAGCTATATCCTCTCTGCTCTCCTTTACAGAGTGAGTTTGACTGTTCAAGAACCTGTTGGTTTTTGTTTTTTGTTGTTTTTTCCATCCTCTCTATATAATTAGTCAACAGCATTTGTTCATTCCATTACTAGTTTTTGGAATTCAACTGATTTCTTATCAGATTGGTCAGCGGTTCTTGGTAGGAAGAGTATACATTCTCCACCTTGGATGTGTTGACATACTCCTCTCAGCGTACAGCACTAGGTGCTTGGGATGTCATAAGACATTGCTAATAATGCAGGCTGCAATGTTGTTACTCCCTTGTCTACTCTCCAGCGGAGCCTGCATGGGTATTTTCCCGAGATGCAGAGACGGCGTTCACGGACACAGTCATGGCTGGGGGGCAGTTTGTATTCCCTCAGAAGGAAACCTCACATATCTCTTTCTGTTTGTGTTCCTGAGCAGGGCTCTCTGACCTAACTTTTTTTTTTTTTTTTTTATAGGATTTCTGCCAAATTCAACTTGTTGGAAGGAGTGGTTTACTATTCTGAGCATAAATGTTAACAAATTGTGGCGTGAAGCTACACTTTTCATGACATTTGCCAAGAACATGTTTCTCCCATGAAGTCTCTGTCTCCACCCATGAAGGCCCCCGGGGAAAAGTCATTTCATTTCTGGAAACAATTTAGCATCAAACGTGGGGCTGCAACTGGTATCTCTTCGTTCAGCTAGTTATTTTCTTCAAATCCATTATTATTCTTATTTAAGAGCAAAATGAATTCTTAAGTGGTATCTGACCATTTCCAACTAAAAATATTCTGTCCGAGCCAAATTTTAGGTCAATAAATTAAGTTCCCGGTGTTAACAATTAAAAGACACAAAGCAAGGAGGGAGGTGTGTAATTGGATTAGGTTCAAGGCCTTTTTAAACTAGTCTGTGTTCGTACAGCTGAGTCATAATGTACTAGGGAAATATATAAGGTCCAGGGCAATTACTGAATTTTGTTTATAGTGGAAAAGGAAAAATCCTCTTGAGAATAAATGTATTTTAAAAGAATCAGCTATTCTAAGCCTTTTTACTTGGTGTTTCTTACAGAAAAGAGATTTAGGATACAAGATTCAAGAAAACACAAATTTTACATCATTTTTTTCTTTGGAAGAATTTCCTAAGATATGCAAGTAGATAACTACACCCCTTCCTCCTGCTACCCCTTCTTCACTTTTATCTAGTTCCTTATTCTCCCACTAGTCAAGTTCATTCCACGTCACAGAATAAAATAGGATACTTAACCTAAGATTTCCTGCTGACAGTTTGGAATTTGGTTGTTTTCTTTAAAACAGAAATTGGAATCTCGAGAACAGTAACTGGGAAATATATTGATAATAGGCAAAAAGGAAACTTAAGCTCAGAATACAGATTCTCACCCTTGTACACAGATTTCTAGTGATTTGCTTCCCGTGATCAAGTGTTCTTATCACTCAGTTACAAGTCTTTGGGGACTTGAATCCCGAGTCATGATTTTACAACAGGATCAGTCCTGGTGCTCCGCTCATGGTTCCCAGATTGTATATCTTAGCGGATACGTCAAGGATGAGAAGCTCATCTCTCTGGGCATAGACGGTTTTTCCCACCTAAATCCTGTTTGGAATTTCTATATTCACAGCAAGATGATGTTGCTCTCCATCCCTATTTACTTCCTACACTAGTATCCGCAGCCAAGAAACTCTAAAGGACAGCATTCTTTGAGTTATTTATAAAAACAGCGTAGTGTTCCCTGAAAACGCCACCCAACCCCCTGCTTATTATTTCGATGCTCTTCTTTTTAAAGCCTTGAAAAAGGCTGTCTAATTTGAGGCTCCTGCTGGAAATGAAACAAATCTTTGGACTGCCCCCCCCCGCTCCTGCCCATGCCTTTCCTTCGGGCTTCCTGAGGGTGATGTCATCTGGACACATGGAAACTTATTGTTCCAGTGAGACTCTGAAGTGTCCTTTGTTGGGATGCCCAGGCCCACGGTTCACAAGCCAAGGAGATTGGGTGGTGATGGCATTCTGCGGTTGGACCAGCTTCCCCAGCAGAGCAGGATCACACAGAAACATCTCCAGGGGATGCTGCCGCTCAGGAGCCACATGCATGACACCCAGCCACTGTTTTTGTTGTTGTTGTTTGTTTGTTTGTTTGGTTGGTTCCATTCCCATAAATGTGACATGAACCAATATTATAACAAATACCATTTTTTCCCTCCCTCGACCAGCACCCCCCCACCCCCTATGCCAGCTTGCCACATGCTGGCTGAGCTCTCTGAATGTTCTAATGCTCAGAGGACAAAGAGAGTCTGTGTGGTACACGTAGCTCAGCTCTCTTCCTCCCCAGACTTATTACACCAGTTGCCTGGTAGGTGCTGTCCTGCCTTAGAGCTACTTCTGCTATTTACATTTTCTGTGGTGTCTTTTTTTTTTTTTTTTTTTGAAAGGGGTAATCTGTTTCTTAGAAATTTCTCCTTAGGTTGAGAAAGAGCATCCTCTGAGACTTGCCTTTGAGCAGGGGCCACAGGAAAGAGAAGAACCTGTAAATTTTAAGTGTAAGAACTGCAAATGGAAATGTTTTTTCCTTCCCGTGTATTACACGGGTAGTGACAGACCTTGAGGGACAGGCGTTTGTGTCCCTCAGCGAGGTTCAAAGAGGCTGAGCGGCCTATAGAGATTGAAGGTTCCCCCACCTAACCCATAGCTCAGAAAGCCCAAATGATACAGTGACTAGCAAAATCTGTAAGTATAAAGGGATTTTCATTGTTTCTCATAATAATTTTGTTTTGTTTTTGTTCTTTCAACTGGAAAATTATTCCCATTGAAAATTTTCAATCATTACGCATAGAAAGATGTTTAGCAAGGACCGTTCAGCACTTGGAAGCTGTGAAAATCTACTTGCGCTCTCAAAACATCTGTAACCCCCAGTGGAGTTTGGCTCTTGCTCCTCTACTTCCCTTCCAGTAAAAACACAGGAGAATGGCAGTTTCCCATCGACGCTGCCGTGCAAAGCCATAATCTTGGGAAGAAATGAGTAAACACATCACTGAACAGCAGCATGAAAGAAGAGACACAATTGCCTGGTTGTTTCAGTGAAATAACATAGGGAATTAGTTGACTGTGTTCATGTAGATTTCGGTTTATGTACCTCCCACACATACACACGTGCACACACACATACACATACATGCATAGTGACAGATATCTTTAAGAATAAAATTACTACCTCTGTTTTTATAGAGGACAAATGTTAGGCTCAAAGAAGTGAATAGCTTCTCCAAGGTCAAGTAGATCTTTACAAATATCTCTTTATGTTCTATCAGGCTAGCCTGATAGTGTATTTCGACAGGGAGAACAGAGCGAGGACTGAACTCACCTGTTTTATACAACATGAGACTGCTGACAGACCCTGACACAGTGACCATTAAGCTTCCGACACTGATTTACCAACCAGTGAATTAGCTATAAAAAAAAATCAATGTAATAAAGCCTGTCATATTTAAAATACAATTTTTCTATTTTAATGTAACCGCATGTTAATTTTACAATTAAAAAATATGTTAAAATATAACTTGTTAGGTAATGAATATTAATTTTACATCTATTACATAATAAGGTGTTTCTGAAGTGAACCCTAAATGTAGAAAACCCTCGCTTTACCATACAGTGAAGTTGAAGCTACCATCTTGCTAACCTTGTACAAGAATGAGTAACAAAAGGATTAAAAGTCATCAATTAAAGGTTGATTGCATATGTTTGATATCCTTTCAATGATCTGTCTGAACAAGAATATTGATGTTTCATCAGATGGTTTTGCATGCCATGACCAAAGCCAATTAATGCTTCAGAACTTTAACAAACAATGAAATTGTTTGCAAACACCATTGCAAGAAAAAACTGTCTATGTCTCAGACTCTGTAGATGCCAACAGATTCAATTATTAAAAAGGGGAATGCTAAACAGACATTCAAAATATGCATTATGGTGACATTGGGAATCCATAATGAAGCAAATCTGAGGTGCAAGTCACGAAAGGACCGTCCATCGTTGGAATTCAGTCTGGGATTGCCTGGGAGCAGGGACCTGTGCGGTATGAAGCACATTCATCTTAAGCCCCCAACAGCTTTTCAGATAATTCCTTTTCTCATCTTCTTTCTCTCCTGGATCATTCTCCTGCAACCTGCTTCTTCTGCTCAGGAGAATGATCCAGGGACCTAGTTCAACTTATAGTGGAGACCAGGAGAGGATACACACATTCATTAAGGACTCCCTTTGTAACAGGCATTTGGCATATATTTTCCTATTTAGCAACAAAATAGATCTACAATAATGGATAATATAATAGTCTCCCCCCTTTACTCATCGCCTAGCCAAGGCTGATGTCCTTAAAGTAAGTACTAGAGAAAGCCTTTGAAACATATTCTGTTTTTTTTCTCCAGTGGTTAACCTCTTTCCACCACCTCATCCAATTTGACATAAATAATGTAACACAGAATTATTTAGGACCACATGGAGAGAACAGTATTTAACCAAAGGGAAACCATTGTTCAGAATGAAAGTTCAGTCTCTGGGACAACAATATGTTTTGGGAGAACTTCTTGGACGGTCAGAGATTTCAAAGCTCTTTTCATAAAAATCATTTGGCAACTGTCTCCTTTTATATGCCATCATTCTCAAAATGTATGTGCCCTGGAAACTCCTTTATACTCCTTAAATTTATAAAAGACCTCAAAGAGGTTTTGTTAGTATGAGTTATATCTATCAACATGAACTATATTATAAATTAAAACAGAATTTAAAAAATATATTTATGTAATAATCTATTTCAAAATTACCACAATAAACTCATTACAGGTTTACATAAATCACATTTTAATATAACTGTTTTCTAAAGCACAAAGGAAATGTGGTGAGAAGAGTGGCACTGTGTTATGTTTGCACATTTCTTGAGTGATAGCAGATAGCTGGATTTTCATATCTGCTTCAGCATTCCACCTGTCAAATATGTTGTTTTTGTTGAAGTATATGAAGAAAATTCTGTCCCTGGAGACATGCAGTTGGAAATGCAAGAAGTATTTTAATAACTAATCCACATATTTGTAAATATTCTTTGATAATACACCAAAATTCCACAAGTGGTCATTCCTTAGAGATTAGCTCTGATGTGGAAACTGAAACCACATCAATGAACTTTTCACACTCTTTGACATGAAAACCCACTGGACCTTGACTGTGTGATAGCCTGCATTGCTCATTTATAAAATATTGGCTCACTGGCTTATAAGGATATTCCCAGTGATGAAATAATTTTGTCTGCTAGTCATTCTCCAAGTAAAAGTGGTGTCCCCTGGAAGAGTGGCCTCTGAGCTGGTCACCCAGTTGCACAGGTGCCTTTCCTCAAAGCACCTATTGTATTTTGGCACAGCAGGAGTGCTTTATATGCATTTCTGAATTTTTATTCCCAGATAATGAAAAGACATGCTCAAGAATGAAGATTTAACTAACTTAATATTTTGTTCAGATTCATCAGGGGCATTCTTTTTTTTTTTTTTTTTTATATACAACTGGCTTTTTCTTCTTCTGTGAGCATACCAGTGGAGGATAGAGTGACCACCAATAGAACTCGAAGCACTGTCTTGATTTTTTTCCCCATTGCCTTTGAATTTTAGTGAAACTTTGTAAAAACACTGTGGCAGGTTCTCAATGTCTGTGGTTTTTTTTTTTTTTATGAAGGAATGAATACAAAATACTTATGTGTGCACCTCATCCAATTATCTCACAGAGTTACTCTGGGAATCTCAAGAAAAAATATTTATAAATGGCAAAAAAAGACACAAATGTAAAACACTTGAAAGTTGTGATGTCTAATCCATTCAAGTTCCTTTCAAGAATATTCAGGAAATATCGGGGATAAAAAGTACTATATCTAATGTCTGTCATTTGCTTTTATGTGTTCCCTTACCCACCCCTCACTTCTGCTCTTGCCCATATGGGTTGAAGTACTTGTCCTAATTATTCCATGACTTGTTTTGAGGATTGAGTGAATACAGAGCCACAAAGGCACTCTTGCAACATAAGTATGGATCCATTTATTGAAGCAAAGTATTGTATGACCTTAGACAACAGTAATAATGAAGAATAATGTTCAAATTAGGAGGTTGAAGAATAGGACTCATAAAAGATAAGGCATTTGAACTTTTTGAGACTTAAATGATACTAGCAAAGCCAAAGAGGTGTGTCACGTGGACTGGTGAGTAGCAATGTAGGATCTAGATTTTAGGGGTGGTTATATCTAGGTGGTGTCGGCAAAGGAAGACTTAAATTCGCACAACCTGGACAGATCTAGGAGAACAGTCATGGAGCAGTGATAATATGATCCACAGAATTTTTCACGATGTTTCCTATCATGGTAGTGTGGGTAACAGACGAAAGACATTTGGCAAGAGGCAATAACAATTATTTATTGTGGACCACCAAAAACTAGAAACACTATGATAATAGCCTTTCAAGATGATATGATAACTGGTACCTTCAGGATGTTTGACTTAGGGGACTGCACTACACACATCTGGGCACAGCTCTGAAGGGGGTTTTTGGTAGGCTAGAAGAAGAAACAGAAGTGGTAATTCCTAGTCACAGACAACAGGCACTCCTGGGAGACAAATGGTCTGGAAATCCTGTCTTACCAGCAAACACCTTCACTTACTCACTAGCAAGTGAGAAGTGCATTCCGTCCCTGTTCTAAACCCCTGCAAATAACAGCAACAATAATTTCAAGATGTGAGGCTTCATACTGTGGGATCTTAATCCATGCTTGTTAGCCGGACATGTTCCCTCACAGGATGGAGAGCGCTCTTGATTAGCATAATACTCCACAGCATGTCTTCAGCTTCAGATCACTGTCAGGTTCAGAGTAATCATAACAGCTATTTTTAAAATGCTGTAATTTTAAAAATAGTCTTGCAATAAGACTGCTGATTGTCCTAATGCCTCTCCCTTTTAGACATTCATCAATATTGCTATTTAGATTACATACATAGTGCATTTATGATTATGCTATTTAAAATGTCTCATATTTGTTGTTTTGTAGGCATTAGGCACTGGGCTGGAGACTTTAAAGCTGTTGTCTTATATGATTCACACAAACCCTAGGACGTTGCAGATGAGGACATTTGTAAGATAGAGGTTAACTTGTCTGACAGAACACAGAGTAGGTGTTGCAGCTGGAACTATATTCAGGTTTCTGATTCCAACAACCATGTGTGTCTTTCTAGAGAGGATATTTCTACTATTTATAACTAAGCATGTGTGTGAAATGCAAGTGATGTAATGTCTAAATCTCAAGAACACGGCATACATATTTTTGCATTCTTTTAAATAAAGTTAAATAATTACATTTATTCAATGAGTTAGATTAGTATTGTTCATAATAGAAAGAGACCATATTTAGACAAACTGCTGAGGACCTACTATGTGCCAGGCACTGTGGAAGTGACTTTGCCTCTTTCATCTCACTTAATACACATACAGTAGAAATCTTTGTCAATGTTTTCTGAATAGGAAAATCTACACTCAAGTGCTCACAGCAGACCCAGGATTTCAACACAGATGCTTTGACACCAAGTCTTTGACATGTAAATGAAATTAATATAAGCCATTTTAAGAACCGTATTTATTCCTGGAACCATCTTCATCATCCTTAAAAAGTGAAACCATTAGGGTTGCCTTTACACATGATCAGAAATGAAATACTCACTTCCTAAACATAAGAGTTTATCAATAAGAAAGCCAACTGGGAAGATCCAAAGCCTCTGTAAGATGAGGGCACATAGGACGTAGTAGGGATTCTCTTCTGAATTTGCCCAGTTGGCCTTTCCCAACTTGCTGCAAATGATCCATATTCTTTGTAGGAAAAAGGGAAAGAAGGAGAGATTTAACAGTTAAGTTAATGATCACCGTGTCTCTGGAATAAGCACTCCTCACAATAACCCTCTGAAGTAGAAAAAAATAATTCTGTCTAATTTACAGTGGAGGAAAATTAAACAAATTAAGAAACTCACTGGGCACCCCATGGATGAGGAAGTCACTCACAATGGTGAATCAGGCCTCAAAATGTACAACTTGATTTTGCTCAAGACAAGCTTTAACATTTTATTTGTCAGAACACAAGAAGTTGTTGTTAAATATTAAAAACAAACAAGTGAAATACATTGAGGTTTTCAGAAAGGAAGTAAAGACTGAGAAATAGAAATCTCTCCTCATTGGTTAAAATGATGAGTTGTGCTACTATGTATAGAACGTGGCTTCTAGAGCTTTCTGCTGGGTCATCTTCCTCTTCTCTAAAAGGAATGGAGTGGTTGAAGAATTAGAGAAAATATTGTCATACAAAAGAGACAGCCACAGCTCTAAATTTCCAAGAAAGTTAAAAAAAATGTAGATGGTAACATTGGCAGAGGATTGTCAGGCCTGTTCATAGTGTCATTCATTCTTCTGATGCATTTTTTTAAAATTTTTTATTGTTATGTTAAACACCATACATCATTAGTTTTTGATGTACTGTTCCATGATTCATTGTTTGTGCATAACACCCAGTGTTCCACGCAGAACGTGCCCTACTTAATACCCATCACCAGGCTAGCCCATCCCCCTAACCCCCTCCCCTCTAGAACCCTCAGTTTGTTTTTCAGAGTCCATTGTCTTTCATGGTTCGTCTCCCCTTCTGACTTACTCCCCTTCATTCTTCCTCTCCTGCTATCTTCTTCTTTTTTTTTCCTTAACATATATTGCATTATTTGTTTCAGAAGTACTGATCTGTGATTCAAAGGTCTCGCACAATTCACAGCACTCACCATAGCACATACCCTCCCCAATGTCTGTCACCCAGCCACCCCATCCCTCCCACCCCCCACCACTCCAGGAACCCTCAGTTTGTTTCCTGAGGTTAAAAATTCCTCATATCAGTGAGGTCATATGATACATATCTTTCTCTGATTGACTTATTTCACTCAGCATAACACCCTCCAGTTCCATCCACGTCGTTGCAAATGGCAAGATCTCATTCCTTTTGATGGCTGCATAATATTCCATTGTGTATATATACCACCTCTTCTTTATCCATTCATCTGTCGATGGACATCTTGGCTCTTTCCACAGTTTGGCTATTGTGGACATTGCTGCTCTAAACATTGGGGTGCACGTACCCCTTCGGATCCCTACATTTGTATCTTTGGGGTAAATACCGAGTAGTGCAATCGCTGGATCGCATGGTAGCTCTATTTTCAACTGTTTGAGGAACCTCCATACTGTTTTCCAGAGTGGTTGCACCAGCTTGCATTCCCACCAACAGTGTAGGAGGGTTCCCCTTTCTCCACATCCCCGCCAACATCTGTCGTTCCCTGACTTGTTCATTTTAGCCATTCTGACTGGTGTGAGGTGGTATCTCATTGAGGTTTTGATTTGGATTTCCCTGATGCCCAGCGATGTGGAGCACTTTTTCATGTGTCTGTTGGCCATTTGGATGTCTTCTTTGGAAAAATGTCTGTTCATGTCTTCTGTCCATTTCTTGATTGGATTATTTGTTCTTTGGGTGTTGAGTTTGATAAGTTCTTTATAGATTTTGGATACTAGCCCTTTATCTGATATGTCATTTGCAAATATTTTCTCCCATTCTGTCAGTTGTCTTTTGGTTTTGTGGACTGTTTCTTTTGCTGTGCAAAAGCTTTTTATCTTGATGAAGTCCCAAGAGTTCATTTTTGCCCTGGCTTCCCTTGCCTTTGGCGATGTTTCTAGGAAGAAGTTGCTGCGGCTGAGGTCGAAGAGGTTGCTACCTGTGTCCTCCTTTAGGATTTTGATGGACTCCTGTCTCACGTTTAGGTCTTTCAACCATTCGGAGTCTATTTTTGTGTGTGGTGTAAGGAAATGGTCCAGTTTCATTCTTCTGCATGTGGCTGTCCAATTTTCCCAACACCATTTGTTGAAGAGACTGTCTTTATTCCATTGGACATTCGTTCCTGCTTTGTCAAAGATGAGTTGACTATAGAGTTGAGGGCCCATTTCTGGGCTCTCTATTCTGTTTCATTGATCTATGTGTCTGTTTTTGTGCCAGTACCATACTGTCTTGATGATGACAGCTTTGTAATAGAGCTGGAAGTCTGGAATTGTGATGCCGCCAGCTTTGCTTTTCTTTTTCAATATTCCTCCGGCTATTCGGGGTCTCCTCTGGTTCCATACAAATTTTAGGATTATTCCATTTCTTTGAAAAAAGTGGATGGTATTTTGATGGGGATTGCACTGAATGTGTAGATTGCTCTAGGTAGCATTGACATCTTCACAATGTTTGTTCTTCCAATCCATGAGCATGGAACGTTTTTCCTTTTCTTTGTGTCTTCTTCAATTTCTTTCATGAGTATTTTATAGTTTTCTGAGTACAGATCCTTTGCCTCTTTGGTTAAATTTATTCCTAGGTATCTTACGGTTTTGGATGTAATTGTAAATGGGATCGACTCCTTGATTTGTCTCTCTTCTGTCTTGTTGTTGGTGTATAGGAATGCCACTGATTTCTGTGCATTGATTTTATATCCTGCTACTTTACTGAATTCCTGTATGAGTTCTAGCAGTTTTGGGGCGGAGTCTTTTGGGTTTTCCACATACAGTATCATATCATCTGCAAAGAGTGAGAGTTTGACTTCTTCTTTGCCGATTTGGATGCCTTTGATCTCTTTTTGTTGTCTGATTACTGTGGCTAGGACTTCTAATACTATGTTGAATAGCAGTGGTGATAGTGGACATCCCTGCCGCGTTCCTGACCTTAGGGGAAAAGCTCTCAGCTTTCCCCCATTGAGAATGATATTGGCTGTAGGTTTTTCATAGATGGCTTTTATGATATTGAGGTATGTACCCTCTATCCCTATACTCTGAAGAGTTTTGATCAAGAAAGAATTCTGTACTTTGTCAAATGCTTTTTCTGCATCTATTGAGAGGATCATATGACTCTTGTTCTTTCTTTTGTTAATGTATTGTATTACGTTGATTGATTTGCGGATGTTGAACTAACCTTGCAGCCTAGGGATAAATCCCACTTGATCATGGTGAATAATCCTTTTAATGTACTGTTGGATCCTATTGGCTAGTATTTTGGTGAGAATTTTTGCATCCATGTTCATCAAGGATATTGGTCTGTAATTCTCCTTTTTGATGGGGTCTTTGTCTGGTTTGGGGTTCAAGGTACTGGTGGTCTCCTAAAATGAGTTTGGAAGTTTTCCTTCCACTTCTATTTTTTTGGAACAGTTTCAGGAGAATAGGTAGTAATTCTTCTTGAAATGTGTGATAGAATTCCCCTGGGAAGCCATCTTGCCCTGGGCTTTTGTTTGTTGGGAGATTTTTGATGACTGCTTCAATTTCCTTAGTGGTTATAGCTTCTGTTCAGGTTTTCTATTTCTTCCTGGTTCAGTTTTGGTAGTTGATATATCTCTGGAATGCATCCATTTCTTCCAGGTTATCTAATTTGCTGGCATAGAATTGTTCATAATACGTTCTTATAATTGTTTGTATTTCGTTGGTGTTGGTTGTGACTCTCCTCTTTCATTCATGATTTTGTTGACTTGGGTCATTTCTCTTTTCTTTTTGATAAGTCTGGCCAGGGGTTTATCAATCTTGTTAATTCTTTCAAAGAACCAGCTCCTAGTTTTGTTGATGTGTTCTACTGTTCTTTTGGTTTCGATTTCATTGATTTCTGCTCTGATCTTTATGATTTCTCTTCTCCTGCTGGGTTTAGGCTTTATTTGCTGTTCTTTCTCTAGCTCCTTTAGGTGTAGGATTAGGTCGTGTATTTGAGACCTTTCTTGTCTCTTGAGAAAGGCTTGTATTGCTATATACTTTCCTCTCAGGACTGCCTTTGCTGTATCCCAAAGATTTTGAATAGTTGTGTTTTCATTTTCATTGGTTTCCATGAATTTTTTAAATTCTTCTTTAATTTCCTGGTTGACCCATTCATTCTTTAGTAGGATCCTCTTTAGCCTCCATGTATTTGAGTTCTTTCCGACTTTCCCCTTGTGATTGAGTTCTAGTTTCAAAGCACTGTGGTCTGAAAATATGCAGGGAATCATCCCAATCTTTTGGTATCGGTTGAGACCTGATTTGTGACCTAGGATGTGATCAATTCTGGGGAATGTTCCATGGGCACTAGAGAAGAATGTGTATTCCGTTGCTTTGGGATGGAATGTTCTGAATATGTCTGTGAAGTCCATTTGGTCCAGTGTGTCCTTTAAGTCTTTATTTCCTTGATCTTTTGCTTAGATGATCTGTCCATTTCAGTCAGGGGGTGTTAAAGTCCCCACTATTATTGTATTGTTGTCAATGTGTTTCTTTGCTTTTGTTATTAATTGCCTTATGAAAGTGGCTGCTCCCACGTTAGGGGCATAGATATTTACACTTGTTAGATCTTCTTGTTGGATAGACCCTTTAAGTAGGATAGAGTGTTCTTCTTCATCTATTATTACAGTCTTTGTTTTAAAATCTAATTTGTCTGATATAAGGATTGCCACCCCAGCTTTCTTTTGGTGTCCATTAGCATGGTAAATGGTTTTCCACCCCCTCGCTTTCAATGTGGGGGTGTCTTTGGGTCTAAAATGAGTCTCTTGCAGACAGCGTATTGATGGGTCTTGTTTTTTAATCCAATCTGATAGCCTGTGTCTTTTGATTGGGGCATTGAGCCCATTTACATTCAGGGTAACTATTGAAAGGTATGAATTCAGTGCCATTGTATTGCCTGTAAGGTGACTGTTACTGTATATTGTCTGTGTTCCTTTCTGAACTTGCTGCTTTCAGGCTCTCTCTTTGCTTAGAGGACCTCTTTCAATATTTCTTGGAGGGCTGGTTTTGTGTTTGCAAATTCCTTTAGTTTTTGTTTGTCCTGGAAGCTTTTTATCTCTCCTTCTATTTTCAATGATAGCCTAGCTGGATATAGTATTCTTGGCTGCATATTTTCTCGTTTAGTGCTCTGAAGATATCATGCCAGTCCTTTCCGGCCTGCCAGGTTTCTGTGGATAGGTCTGTAGCCATTCTAATGTTTCTACCATTGTAGGTTACAGATCTCTTCTCCCGAGCTGCTTCAGGATTTTCTCTTTGTCTCTGAGACTCGTATGTTTTACTATTAGATGTCGGGGTGTTGACCTATTTTTATTGATTTTGAGAGGGGTTCTCTGTGCCTCCTGGATTTTGATGCCTGTTTCCTTCCCCACATTAAGGAAGTTCTTCGCTATTATTTACTCCAATATACCTTCTGCCCCTGTCTCTCTTTCTTCCTTCTTCTGGGATCCCAATTATTCTAATCTTGCTTCGTCTTATCGTATCTCTTATCTCTCGAATTCTTCCCTCGTGATCCAGTAGTTGTTTATCTCTCTTTTTCTCAGCTTCTTTATTTTCCATCATTTGGTCTTCTATATCGCTGATTCTTTCTTCTGCCTCATTTATCCTAGCAGTTAGTGCTCTCATTTTTGATTGCACCTCATCAATAGCCTTTTTGATTTCGACTTGGTTAGATTTTAGTTCTTTTATTTCTCCAGAAAGGGTTTTGCTAATAACTTCCACAATTTTTTCAAGCCTAGCTAGTATCTTTAAAGTCATGATTCTGAACTCTAGGTCCGACATCGTACTAATGTCAGTATTGAGTAAGTCCTGGCAGATGGTACTACCTCTTGTTCTTTTTGCTGAGGTGATTTTTTTTGTCTTGTCATTTTGTCCAGAGGAGAACAGATGAATGAGAGAACAGAATGCTAACAGGTTAACAACGTCTCCAGCAAATACACTCTATACAAATCAGAAAAGACCTGAAACCAGGGGACAAGAAAGGGAAAGAAAGAAGAGAGAAAAAAAAAGGAAAAAGAAAAAGATAAAAACAAACAAAAACAGAACAAAACAGAACAAAAAAACAGAATATGATCAAATATGATCAGGCTAGTGCATAGATCAGTGCCACACACTAGCTTTTGGGCATATTTTGGTCTGTTAGAAGAAAGTGCCTGCTAAAATTTTAAAGGTAGAAAGACTTATATATGTACAAAATAAGGGTTGATACAATGAAGGGATGGCAGATGACTGTAAAGATGAATATTATAAAAGATTTTATAAAAGGGATTGATAAGATAAGAAGTTGTTTTTAAAAAGAAAGAAGATTTAAAAAGAAAAAGAAAAAAGAAAAAAAAGGGAGAGAATGTGATCAGGCAGAAGAATAGAACAAAGTCATACACTAGTGATTTAGGGTATATTTTGATCTGTTAGAAGAAATTGTATCTCAAAATTTTAAAGAGAGAGCAACTTATATATATATGCCAAAAATAAGGGTAACTACTATGAAGGGATAAAAATATGACTCTAAAAATGTAAAATAAAAAATGTTTTTTTAATAAAGGGATTTATAAGATGTTGTTTGAAAAAGGGAAAAAGAAAAATAAAAAAAACAGTTAAAAAATTAACTTTGAAAAACTAATGAATTATGGTAAAAAAGCCATGAATTCTATGTGCAGTATTCCCCTAGCGCTGGAGTTCTCCCGTTCTCCTTGATCGGTAAACTTGGTCTTGGCTTGCTGGCTGTTCGTGCTGATCTTCTGGGGGAGGGGCCTGTTGCCGTGGTTCCCAAATTTCTTTGCCGGTGGCGGAATTGCCCCGCCCTTGTGAGTCTGGGCGGCTCAGTCAGGAGCTTTTGTTCCCTGCAAGCTCTCCGTACAGCCTTGGAGGACCAGGGTGAAAATGGTGGCCTCCCAATCTCCACCCAGAGGAGCTGAGAACTTGGGGCCCCGCTCCTCAGTGCGCCCCCAGAGAAAAGCAGTCACTCCCGTGTCCCCGGTCTCTGGCCGCACTCCGTGCTCACCCGGCCTATGACTGAGCGTTTCTATCTCTGGCACCCGACCCCGTGTGGAGTCTCCAAACCCAGCAGATCCCTGCAGTGCGCTCCCGCGCCACTCCTCCCCGGGGAGGAAGGGGAGTCTTCCCAGCTCTGCCACTTTTTGTGTCCCTGCTGGAGGAACAGTGGCCCAACTGTCACTGATCACAGTTTATGGCGACCCCGAGCTGAGAGCCCGCGCCTCGGCTCCGTCTCTGCAGCCGGCTTCCCTGCTCCGATCCCTGGGAGCTCTGCTGCACTCAGGCACCCCCGGTCTTTCTGTGACCCCGAGGGTCCTGAGACCACACTGTCCCACAAGGTTTCCAGCCCCGCTTAGCCACTGGAGCCACGTCCCTCAGCGGAGCCAACTTCTAAAAGGTCCGATTTTGTGCTCCGCGGCTCTAGCACTTGCCAGAAGCGGCCAACGGAGGCCCCCTCCCCCGCCGTCTATCCTCCCGAATATCGCCTCGGATTCACTTCTCCGCACGTCCTACCTTCCAGTAAGTGGTCGCTTTTCTGTTCAGAGTGTTGTTGCTGGTCTCTTCTTTGGTCTCCTGTTGAGTTCGTAGGTGTTCAGAATGGTTTGATCCCTATTCAGCTGAATTCCTGCGACCAGATGAAATCTAGGTCTCCTGCTCCTCCGCCATCTTGCTCCGCCCCCCCATGAATTTTTTTATACCACACATCAGTTCTTTATTAACAGTGACCTGAATTCCAAGTAGATTAGAGAAGTACATCATGTACAGTTTTGCTTCATATACTCAATACATTATTTACACTTCTATTTTCAGAACATAAATTATTTGCATTTTGCTACATTCTTTCACCTACACTAAAAATACTTGTGGGCTCAAGTGTACTCTCAGACAACAAGGAGACTTGTTCACTCTACTCCATTCTGGCATCTGCACAGAAATCTCCTCTTACCTTGTATTAATTAAGAAACATGTACTTTCTCTTTCAACACTTGAATCTTCAAGACTAGAGATTTTTTTTTTAAGATTTTATTTATTTGAGAGAGAGAGAGAGTGTGAGAGAGCGCAGGAGCGAGTGGTGAGGGGCTTCGGAAGGAGAGGGAGAAGCAAACTTCCCACTGAGCAGGGAGCCCATTGTGGGACTCTATCCCAGGACCCTGGGATCATGATCTGAGACAAAGGCAGATGTTTAACCAACTGAGACACCCAGATACCCCAAGACCATGGATTTTTTTAAATCCTCATGTAGTCCTGTGCTGTCTGCAGTTCACCATAAACTCTACATTGAGGAAGGTGGCTTCAAGGGAGTCACAAGAGAATAGAATTAAATGTTAATGATTTAGGTCCCCATTATTTGCACACATATTCATTCTGTAGGTGATGGTAAGTACTAGAATCAAGGGACAGAGTTAAGAAGGAAGCAGATCAGATCTTCATCCCCATAGAACCTTATATCCCACCAATGAAAACAAGTTTCCTAATAGCTAACTACACATTTCCTTACTTATGATTGTTGTGAGTTTTCTAGGAAGTTGAAGTGTCCTTCATGAGTGTATATCAGAGAGCATGGGGAAGTTGTTGAGTACGAGTCACAAATGTGACAATTGATCTGAGATCTTAAATAAAAGTAGCTGTAAAAACATGGAAGAATGTGAAGGTTGTGTTCTGGATTGGAGAAATAGCCTGTATGAGGGCTGTAAATTCTGTAATTGTACAGTGCTTTCAAAGCAAAGAGAAGAAATATAGTTTGGGAGTCTGCTAGGGACTGAATGTTCATCTACCCCTAAATCCATATGTTAAAGCCTAACCCCCAGTGGGATGGTATTTGGAGGTGGGGCCTTTAGAAGTTATGAGGTCATGAGAGTGGGGTCCCAATGAATTGATTACTGCCCTTATAAAAGAGCCCCCAGGGAGTCCCCTCACCTCTTCCCTCATGTGAAGACACAGTGAGGAGATGTGGTCTGTGAACCAAGAAGAAGGTCCTCACCAGACACTGTCTGTTGGTGACTTGGTCTTGGACTTACAGGCTCCAGAAGTGTGAGAAACAGATCTCTGTTCTTTATAATCCCCACAGTCTATGGTCCTTTGTTGTAACAGCTGAAATAGACTAAGACAAGGGTCAAAACCACAGAGAGGAAACACCCAGCAGTAGGTTATGCAGCTAGTTTTTTTTTTTTTTGTCTTTATCTAGCAAGAAGTGAGTACTCATTGTATTTTCTCAGCTAGAGGGGGACATGGTTTGATTTTTGTTCTTTAAAGCTCACTGTGGTTTTAACTGGAGAATGGATAGTGCAAGGCAAGAGTGAATGTAAGGTTGTATGTTAGAAAGCAGTTGAGGGGCACCTGGGCGGCTCAGTCAGTTAAGCGTCTGCCTTCGGCTCAGGTCATGATCCTGGGGTCCAGGGATCGAATCCCACATCAGGCTCCATGCTCAGCAGGGAGGCTGTTTCTCCCTCTGCCTCTGCTCCTCCCCTTGCTTGTGCTCTCTCTCTCTGTCAAATAAATAAATAAATAAATAAGATCTTAACAAAAAAGAAAGCATTTGAGGAAGTACAGCTGAGAGAGATGGCTTGAGTGATGTTGGACATATTTGGAAATTACCGATGAGATGATGCTGACAAGCTTGGTGGGCATATATACGGGATGGGGGTGAGAACGTGGGACTTGCAGGGATGACTTCCAGGTATGTGGATTTTTGGATGAGAATTGGGTGAATACTGGTGCCAGTCACTAGAGAAAAACTGGGGAAGATGATTTACACTTGATACTTATAAATAATATATAATATTATATACTTGATAAATAATATATAATAATAATATATCTAATTCAAGAGAAGAGTAAGGGAGGGCTAATGAAAGAGCTATGGACGAGTCTGATATGCTTATGAAAATGTATCAGGTGAAATGAGTCCCGAGCAGTGGAATTGAAGTACTTGATATGGTATTTTCAAGAATAATAAACTACAGTTAAGTTTGAGTGTCAACCAAATATGAGAATACTTCATAGATACAGAACTTCATATCAATGAAACATTTATGCCAATGTTGTTAATAAAAGATAAAAGTGAGCTTAGGGTTGAGTCCAATAATCTAAAAATATTCCTTCTTTATTAAATGAGTCTGAATGGTCATATTAGTTGAATCAACATTCATAGTACAAATTACTTTTTTTAAATAAAAGAGAATAATGTGTCAATTTCATAAACTGTCATTTGATGGAGTGGAATTCTGTTATGCGGGTTTCCCCCAGAAAGATATGTTGATGTCCTAAGTCCCTGTACCTATGAATGTCACCTTATGTGGAAAAAGAGTCTTTGCAGATATAATCAAGTGAAGATAAAGTCATTACGGTGGACCCTAATGTAGTATGGCCTGTATCCTTACACAAAGGGGAAATGCCCCATGAAGACAGACACACAGGGAGAATGCCATGTGCCTAGGGAGGCAGAGACTGGAGCAACTTTGGAAGGCAAGGTTGACAAGCATCCCTGAAGCTATAAAGACGCAAAGAAGGACCCTCCTCAGTCTCAGAGAAAGCACAGTGTTTAGACTCCAGGACTGTGGGAGAGTAAATTTCTCTTCTTTTAAGCCACCGGTGTGTGGCCATTTGTTTGGCAGCCCTAGGAAACTAATCCAAAACCTATCAATGTTACAAGGGATTTTGGCTTTATTCTTTATTTCAGAGTACCCAAAAAGGCATCATGAAAGAAAAGAAAAAAAGGCATAGCTCAGTAAAGTCTCGAACAAGAAAAAGGAAGGGAAGAGAAAGAACAACTACATAGCTCCATTCTTGAAACTCGGCAATCAAGTCAGGTTGAACATGTTTGAAGCAACTTGCCATCAGTGAATTTTTTCCTCATCCTCCTCTCTCAAGTTAGGGAGATCCTCAGAAAAAGAAGGTATTTTAAGTATGCTGAAAGTCTTAATTTTCCTCCTTTGGAAGTAGCATCTGAAGGCTTCAGAGCACAGAATGATCAAATGAAGATCGAGCCATCAATTTAATTCAAATGATTGCCCTTCTAAAGAAAAACAGCACTGATAAGGAAGGGAGTAATATCAATTCAATAAAATTTAACTCAAACATTTTTGAAAGAATGAGTGCCATTTTAACAAGAATGTATTTTTCACTTAAGAAATAGAAAATACACATTTTTTTTTATTTTAAAGAGTATCTAAACTAAAGCTGGTCTTTGGAAGAATGATATTCTGCTTCTCCTTAAAATGCTCACACTTAAAACTATTAACTAAGCATAATGAGCTGTTTAAATAGCCAACTGTTTCTCCTGAACTAAAGGCTAGTATATGAATGAAAAAAAAATCATGAGACTTCTGTATTCTGTATCTAGAGGCATCAGACAGTGTGTTTTATATTAGGTGTTAAATTGTTTCATTTAAAATGAACTAAATATAGCTATTACTAAAAAAGAAATTGGTGTTGGGCATATTTATTATCGAAATCATTCTCTAAACCAAATCACAGTTGTTATTGTGTTTTAGATTTCTAGCTACCCGCATGAAACCATGCACAGTGTTTCCAGCAATAAACGCTTTCTAGGCGGGAAGTGCTGTCTCTTTAACAATTCTCCATTCTAAATCTTCATATATTATTTATCAAGTATCAAGTGTAAAATTTAGTAGGGCAACCTGAACCAAAACATGCAATTCTTTTCATGAAATAGGCTCCTTTGTAACTTTATCCCTTCTGAGAAAAATTATAGGAGCAAAAACCCCACAAAAGCAAACAAACCCCAAACCCCCCCAAAACCCTCCTGGAAATGAAGTAGCTGGCACATCACATATATTGAAGCTATAAGGTCTTCGAAGTGATGACTTAATTTTTCATCCTCAACAATGGTTTTTGCCAGAATGCTGCTTGACTTGGAAGGGATGGTTAACAGAGCAGACACTCATGTTTAATGACAGCATGCTACTAATTCATTTCAAAATAAATTCAGGTTTGCTAGCAAGAGCAAAGATATTTTCCAAGTCATCTTTCTTCTAAAATCATCCATTTTCAATATAAGCCCAAAAGCTCACATGAAGTCTACATAAGTCCCAAAGGGTCTATAAGTATAAAGACTGACATATTGTAATAAAAATATAAATGCTTCACCATGAGTCTACAACACTTTCAAATATAGGACTCTGTATTCTCACCTGAACTGATACAATAGATAAGCCAAAGCAAGTAAAAAATTGTTTAATGTGTGTAATTACTCCTCATTTTAATAGGTTGTTCTAATTTGTAGTTTAAAAGGAGAGACAAATGAAAATAATTAGAAGTGCAACAATTGCATTAAGATGCAACCATTGAAATGCTATCAGTTCTGGACTGCTGGTACCCCTTTCTAAAACACAGGCCTTGATTAATAGGACAAATTATGCTAATGATAATGCTGAAAAAGGCTCTATTGACCTTTTAGTGACAATGTTGGGTGAGTGAGGCTGCTCTAAGATCAATTCCAGAAGAAGCAAGTCAGCAACATAGTTGTTGGGGAATGTCCTAATACGTAAATACAGTCTATTTATAAACCACATGGACTCACACCTTAAAGAATCCAAGATGCTGGGCCAGTAAGAACAAATATTTGCTTTAAAAACTCATAAATGGAGGCAATATCATCAAATGATAGGCTTTGGTTAGATGTGGGAAATTAAGAGAATACATTTAATTTTAAATTAGAGGACTGATTCCACTTTGGGCAAAGATAGAGTAAGAGGGACCAAAATTAACTTCCTTTGTGAAACTAAAAGACTGAACTGAATATACAAACATTGGACATCAGGAAATAAAATGATCCTTGAAAAGGAGAAAAAAAATCAGGTGAGCCCTATGGCTGCCCCAGGTTTCTTCATGGGTGAGCATCCAGGCCAAAGTGCGAGGGAGGAGGACCCAAGCTTAGCGCAGTGATTTCCCTGGCCTGAGGAGACAGTGCTGAGATTCTGGGGGGCCAATGTGAGTCTGTGAGGCAGAGTATGGAGGGGGGACAACAGTCCAAAAAGAGAGTCTGTAGATTTGCAGAGGCCCCTTTGAATGTCCAGCTGAGTCATAATGAGCTCACACATGTAGGAAAGTACACAAAGGGAGGAAAGGAAATAGTCCTGAGAGTTATCAGAGGGCCAGGAACGGTCTGTATTCCCACCAGCAAGACTGGAAAACTATAATCCATGGGCATCAGATAGAGTTTTCAAAAGGCATTGCCTCAGTACTGGAGCAAAATTACATTAGACTATAGATTGCCTTAACAGTTTAGAATAAGACCTCAAGAGGATCCAACTCTTAAAGTAACTTACCTGCATGCCAGAACAAAGGTTGAGAATATTATATGAATAACATAATAGCTTGGATCCAATCAAGTAAAATTCACTTTGCCTGTCATCCAGTAAAGATACTGGACAAACAAAGAAGCAGGAAAATATGACCCATCATGAGGAGAAAAATCCATCAGTAGAAATAGATGCAGAAGTGACACCAATGATAGAACTGGTGGACAAAGACATAATAAAAACATCCAACCATAATTATCTTCCATATGCTCAAGAGGATAGAGGAAAGATTGAGAATGTTAACCAGAGACACCAAAATATAAAAGAGAACCACATTGATCATCTGGAGACTGAAACAATGCATCCAGCATTACTCTGAAACTAAAGGCATTATAAAGAAAGAAAACTATTGACCTATATCCCTCATCAACATAGATGCCAGAATTCTTAATTGGATGTTAGAAAATTGAATACAACATTTAGATCAAGTGGATCTATCCCAAGAATTCAATTTGGTTGAACATTTGAATAAATCCATCCATATAAGTCTCCATATCACAGATTAAAAAGAAAAACCATAAATAAGACCATCTCAATAGATGCAAAATTCAATTTTAATTCCTCATAAAAAATTTCAGCAAACTAGCAATAGGAAGGAAATTCTTCACACTAATAAGGGAATCTGAATCTGTGAAATGTCTAGAGCTGATATTGTATTTAATAGTGAAAGACTGAATCTCCAAGAACAGGAACAAAGATAGGATTCTTGCTACGCCCCACTTTAATTCAACATTGTGCTGGTGGTCCTCGTATTAGGCAAGGAAGAAAAAAAAGAGCAATGAGATTGGAAATAAAGACATCAAACTGTCTTTCTTTATAGGTAAATCGTGATTATCTACATAGAAAATCTTACAAAATCTACAATAGATTTGGCAATGATATGACACCAAAAGCACACACAACAAAAGAATAAATACACAAATTAGACTTAATGAAAAATATCAGGTTTAAACATAAATGGTTGTTGAGTTTTAGGAATTCTCTATATAGTCTGGATAGTAATCCCTTATCAGATATATGATTTGCAAATATTTTCTCCCATCCCATGGGTTGCCTTTTCACTCTTTGATAGTGTCCTTTGGTGCACAAAAGTTTTTAGTTTTCATGAAGTCTAATTTGTGTATTTATTCTTTTGTTGTGTCTACACCTGAAAATAATATTATACTGTATGTTAGCTAATGAATTTAAATAAAAACTTAAAAAAAAACCCCTCAACAACCCAAAACAACCCAATTCAAAAATCAGCAAAGGACTTCAATTTGCATTTCTCTAATGAAGATATACAAATGGCCAGTAAGAACATGAAAAGTTGCTCAACATTGTTAACCATTAGGGAAATGCAAATTAAAACCACAGGGCGATACCACTGCATACTCATTAGGATGGCTAATATCAGAAAACCCAGAAAATTACAAGTGTTGATGAGGATATGGAAAATTGGAACTCTTATGCACTGTTGGTGGGATTGTAAAATGGTGCAGCCACTGTGGAAATACTATAATGGGTCCCCAAAAAGTTAAAAATAGAATGACCATATGGTCCGGAAATTCTTCTTCTGCATATATACTCAAAACAACTAAAAGCAGCGTCTTGAGGACATATGTATACCCCATGTTCACAGCAGCATTATTCACAGTAGCTAAAATATGGAAGCAAACCCTTTCCCCACAGATGGATAGATAAACAAATATTGTCTATCCATACAATAAATATTATTCAGCATTAAAAGGGAAGGAAATTCTGACTCATGCTTTGACATGAATGAACCTGGAGGACATTGTATTAAATGAAATAAAGCAGTCATTACTACATTTGGGTGCCTGGGTGGCTCAGTTGGTTAAGCGTCTGCCTTCAGCTCAGGTCATGAATCCAGGGTCCTGGGATCAAGCCCTGCATCGGGCTCTCTGCTCAGCGGAGAGCCTGCTTCTCTCTCTCTCTGCTTGCCACTCTGCCTGCTTGTTCTCTCTCTCTCAAATAAAAATAATCTTAAGAAAAAAAGAATGAAGCAGTCCCAAAAAGGCAATACTGCTTGAATCCACTTATATGAAGTAATTAGTCAAAATCATAAAGACAGAAAATACAATGGTGGATGGTAAGAGGTGTGGGGAGAGAAGAATGGGAGTCATTGTTTAATGGGTATAGAGATACAGTTTTATAAGACAAGAAGAGCCATGAAGCTGGATGGTGGTGATGGTTGCACAATGTATGAATGTACTTGATACTAGTGAACTGTAAACTTAGAAGTGGGTAAGATGGGGGTACGTGCACCCTGATGTTTATAGCAGCAATGTCCACAGCAGCCAAACTGTGGAAAGAGCCAAGATGTCCAACGACAGATGAATGGATAAAGAAGATGTGGTATATATATACAATGGAATATTATGCAGCCATCAAAAAGAATGAGATCTTGCCATTTGCAACAACGTGGATGGAACTGTAGGGTGTTATGCTGAGCAAAATAAGTCAATCAGAGAAAGATATGTATCATATGACCTCACTGATATGAGGAATTCTTAATCTCAGGAAACAAACTGAGGGTTGCTGGAGTGGGGGGGGGCTGGGTGATAGACATTGGGGAGGGTATGTGCTATGGTGAGCACTGTGAATTGTGCAAGACTGTTGAATCACAGATCTGTACTTCTGAAACAAATAATGCAATATATGTTAAGAAAAAAAAAGAAGAAGAAGATAGCAGGAGGGGAAGAATGAAGGGGGAGAAATCGGAGAGGGAGATGAACCATGAGAGATGATGGACTCTGAAAAACAAACTGAGGGTTCTAGAGGGGAGGAGGGTGGGGGGATGGGTTAGCCTGGTGATGGATATTAAAGAGGGCATGTTCTGCGTGGAGCACTGTGTGTTATGCACGAACAATGAATCATGGAACACTACATCAAAAACTAATGATGTATTGTATGGTGATTAACATAACAATAAAAAATTTTAAAAAAAGAAGTGGGTAAGATGGTAAACTTTATGTTATGCATGTTTTACTGCAATAAAAAATTGGAAAAAATTGTATTTCTGTATACTAGAAATGGATATTCAAAATATAAATTTATGAAACAATACCACAGTAGAATAAAAAATATGAAACTTAGAGATAAATCTAATAAAGTATATATAAGTTCTGTCCCCAAAACAAAATATTACTGAAACAAATTCAAGAAGATCTAAATAAATGGAGAGATATATTCTGTTCCTAGATTGAAAGATTCAGTATTGTTAAAATAGCAATCCTCCACAAATTCAAGTTTAGATTCAATGTAATTTCAACCAAAATCCCTGCAGGCCTTTTTTTTTTTTTGTAGAAACTAACAAGCTGATTTTAAAATTTATGTGAAATTGCAAAGACCTAGACTAGCCAAAAGAACTTTGAAAAAGAAGAAAAAAATGAAGGACTAATAGTACCCGACTTTGAAAATTATTCTACGGCTACCATAATCAAGACAGTGTGGTTTTGGTATCAATAGGCTAATAGTTCAATGAATCAGAGCACAGATTCAAAATAGACCCACAACTTACAGTCATTTGAATTTTGACAAAAGTACAAAGGCAATTCAGTGGGGAAAGGATAATCCTTTTTTTTTAACTTATTTATTTGAGAGAGAGAGCACGAGCAGGGGGAGCAGCAGAGGGTGAAGGAGAAGCAGACTCCCCTCTGAGCAGGGAGCCCGACATGGAGCTCAATCCCAGGACCCAGAGATCATGACCTGAGCTGAAGGCAGACACCTAACCAACTAAACCACCCAGGCGCCCCAGGATAACCTTTTTAAGAAATGGTATTCTAGCAACTGTATATTCATATAGGAATAAAAGAAAGAGAAAGTGAAAGATTAACTCAAAATATGTCATAGGTCTAAATGTAAATGTAAAACCATAAAATTTCTAGACTATAGCAAAGGAGAAAATTTTTATTTCCTTGAGTTAGGTAAAGATTTCTTAGATAGGAAATCAAAACACAATACACACACACAAATCAAATGTCAGGAAGAATAACCATCCAAATGTTGTGAGGGGTATGGAGCAATTAATAAATTGCTTGTGGGAATGTAAAATTCCCTGCTACTTTGGGTAACATTTTGGCAGTTTCTTAAAAAGTTAAACACATGCCTACTCTTTGACCGTAGGTATTCACTCAAAAGAGATTGAAGCATATATTTAAAAGAAGAGATTTGTACATGAATTGTTATATATATATATATATATATATATATATCTTTGAAATAGACAAAAACTGTAAACAACCAAAGCTCCTGAATAGGAGAATGGATAACCAGATTGTAATATATCTTTTCAGTGACTATTATTAAGCAATAAAAACAAATGAACTCCTGCTACACACCAAAATGGGTAAATCTCAATATAACTTTTGAGTGAAGGAAGTCCACCTTCCCCCCACCACACTAGTATATAGTCTGTGATTCCTTTTATACAAAATTGTATAAAATTCTGATCAATGCAAAGTCATCTTTACTGAAAGAAAGCAGATCAGCTGTTCCCTGGGTATGAGACATTGTGAGAGGGAAGTAGTGATTCCCAAGGGCACAGGAGATTATGGGGGTGATGCAAATGTTTATTACTTGATTGTGATCATGGACTCATAGATTTATTCTTATGTCAAAACCCATCAAATTGCATCCTTGAAATACATGCAGTATATTGTAGATTAATTATACTAAAAAATAACAAGCTAAGAAATAAATTAGGTAAAAGTAGACAAGAAAAACAGGGATTTCACATCCATTTGTTTATATGTATATAATGCATACATGCAGGCTTATATCATTACCCACACTTATTACATTCTTATACACTCACATGCAAATAAAGAATTACCTTTGCTGAAGGGCCTTTTTTGAATGAGCAAATAGCAGGGATTGGTCGCTTTTAGTTTTGTTTCTTTCTAATTGCTTGATTCAATTTAATCATTCATAAAATTAGGAGGAAAGGGGGGCTCCTGTGTGGCTCAGTCGTTAAGCGTCTGCCTTCGGCTCAAGTTATGATCCCAGGGTTCTGGGATCAAGCCCTGCATCGGGCTCCCTGCTTGGCAGGAAGCCTGCTTCTCCCTCTCCCTCTCCCACTGCTTGTGTTCCCTCTCTCACTGTGTCTCTCTCTGTCAAATAAATAAAATCTTTAAAAAAAAATTAGGAGGAAAAGTTAATTAAGTTCTGAAGCCACTTCTAGACCTGCATTCTATGTGTCAGACTGCTTAACACAATACCTCATTTTAGAAATGTTGAAGAATGAGGCCTCTGGGAGGCTCAGTAGGTTAAGCGTCTGCCTTAGCTCAGGTCATGATCTCAGGGTTCTGGGATAGAGCCCCGCATCGGGCTCCCTGCTCAGTGGGGAGTCTGTTTCTCCCTCTGCCTCTGCTGCTCTCCCTGCTTGTATGCTCTTTCTCTCTCACATCAAATAAATAAATAAAAATAAAAAAAATAAAAATGTTGAAGAATGATAGTGATAAGCCACAGGCATCTTCCTGTTTCTTCCATTGTTCAGTCAATATATAGGTCTGTTCAGTTTATGGGGATGAGTAGCTCTAATATCAAGGAATGCGTATGCCGACTGAGGAGTGGATTTATTGGATAATTCTAGCTACTCTGAAAAATTAACTCCCAATTTTAGTGGCTTCACATGATTGAATTTTGTTTCTTGCTTACATGACAGACCAGTGTGTGTGTTGGTTAGGTATCTGCTGATTCAGAGACCTCAAGGCCTCTAGATTCCTTCACTTATCTTCTCTTCACAGGAGGAGCCATGAAAGATTGTGTGAGGGGGATTTTTATATGAAGGAACTTTATATCTTTAACTTCAGTTTTGGAATTCTGCTTTTGAATACTGGCTTTATGGTTTCATATCCTCTATTTAAAGAGAATAGTAGGGGGACAGTCTTTATTAGCCAGATATTCATAGCTCCAGTTTTCTAGAAATGTGCAAAAATTGTTGTGAGATGTAATACTGTCTTCCACAGAGTCAGCTTTTACCCTACCACTCTGATTTCTCATTTTGTAGAGTTAGGAATTGCATTTGCCTTTATGCCCATCTTCTTGTGCATTAATTTCTCAGAGTAGCTCTTAAACAGCATTAAAAAAACCTGTAGTGATTTGGGGGAATAGGAAAAATAAAGCAAAATGAGGATTAATATCTATTCAATGAATTAATTCTTATATTTATTAAATATTTACTAAACCCCTGTTAGAGGGTAGGCACCATTCTGGACCCTGAGAATGCATCAGGGAACAAGAAAGAAAAAAATCCTGTTTTAATGGAGCTTACTTTCCAACTGAGAAAGATAGAAATAAATAGAATGAATAAATCACATAGTATTTTAAAAGTTGGTGAGTTCTATGGTATGAAAAAGCTGTGGAGTGGTACAGAGTGGAGAGGAAGAGGTAGGTTAATACTACAAAAGTATAAATAAGTACAAATAAGATAGTCAGGGAAAGGCCTGCTGAGAAAGTCACATATAATCAAAGACCTGAGGAAGGAAAGTAGTAGTGTTGCAAGCAATGGTGTAACAGTAAATGGAGGGATATCTAGAATGTTCTATGAATAGCAAAGAGACTAGTACGTATACAGTGGTGTAAGCCATAAAGAGAGTAGTGGGATTTGAGGATAGAGAAGCATGGTAGAGAAAAAACAAACAAACAAAAACCATGCATGGCCCGTTAGGTGATTGAATGGGCTTTGACTTTGACTTTGAGTCAAGGATCATTGGAGAGACTTGACCGGAGGAGATAAATAATCTGACCTGTTTTTTTTTTTTTAAGTCATATTTTAGCTGATGTGTTGAAATAAATTCTGCAATAGAAACAAGGAGATAAATAATTCTGGCAAGAGTTGATGTTCACTAAGACCAAGATGGTAGCAGTAGAGGTGATGTGTAGTAGATGAATATGGAATTTTGGTGAAGACAGACCCATTAAAATCTGTTAATAAGTTGGGCATGTTGTGTGAGGAAGGAGTTAGGGGTGAGATTCTGTCCAGTGAACTTGTTTACATTTGGTGTTCCCTTAACTAAGGATAGAGTATGGGAGAATGGGTTCAAAGGTAATGACCAGGAGCTCATTTCAAAATAAGCTAAGTGTTACAGATTTGGTGGAGTTGTTGAGAACACACTTGTATTTGTGATTTCTAGTCAGGAGCAATACTAGTGATATAAATGTGGGATTTTTCAGCTTCTGGACAGTGTTGAAAGCCATGGAACTGGCTGTGATCACCAAACAAGTTAAGTATAGATAGAGGAAAGGAGTCCAAGGATTGCACCCTGGAACAATCCAACATGTAGACATTGGGAGGATGAAGCTGAATCAGGAAAGGCAGTTGAAAAACTGGTAGAGGAAAGCCAACAAATCATGGTGTCGTGGATACCAAGCAAGGGAAGGACAAACATGATGTAGACTGAGGACTGATTGATTATTGATGAATTCCTTCCCATGAGCAGTTTTGGTCGAGGAGTTTGGGGGAATGCCAGCTTCAAGTCAGGTTTCAGACAGGATTGGAGGGGGAGAAGCTTGGATATATCCAATATATATGAGTTTTTCTGTAAACAATAGGACAATTTCTGTTGGAGCAAGTGGAGTCTAGACAGGGTTTTTGTTTGTTTCTATTTTAAGGCTGGAGAAATAACAGTAGGGAAACTTCCAAAAGAAATGGAAAAAATGATGCAGAATCAATAATTACTGAAGCAATATTCTTGAATAGATGAAAGAAAGTGGAATCTAGTCCACAACGGGAGAAGTTGGATTTGGATGAAATCACAAATACATATTCTTTAGTAACAGAAGATTAGACAGACCTGTGCACAACATCCTAGTGGTTGGGTACATGTGCTGGTTAGAACTTCTGGTTCCACTTTGGTGGCTGTTTGTTTCATTTCATTTCATTTTCTTAAATAAGAAACATGACGTTAGTTTACAGTGGGAAACTACTAGATGCTAGATGTTCAGAGAGAGAGAAAAAGCAGACAGTGGTTATTTATGAGACTGAGTGTGGAAGGGGTCCTGGAAACAGAATAATGAAAGTACAGTTTTAGGTGCACCTGTACCCATTGTCACATATGTCAGGGGAGACCAGCATGGATGGACGTTTTCTCCACGAGTCTTCAGATACAATGTGGAGTGAGTGGAGAGCAGGAGTCAAGCAGGGGTAGCTTTTGCCAAAGAAGCAGCAAGAGACCTAGAGTCCTATGCAGGGGTGGTTCCAGGACATAAACTGAGGAAGGGAGAGTGGGAAGGAGGAGGGCAAGGAAGGGCACGAGTGGGGAGGGAAGGACCACTAGAAAGCAGTATGGCGGAGGGAGTGGGGTCTCTGGGGGACTGAAAGGTTACTGTTGCCTTGGAGACCCCAGAGCCGAGGGAGCCAAGAAGGAAGCAGCAGTAAGAGAGGGGCTGCAAAGACCACCAGTAACTGGGGCTGCGAAAGGAGCTTGCAGGTAAATGGTGGAGCAGGCTGAGCAAAGATCTGGAAGGACAGAAGCTGTCAAGTGAGAAGCTGAGTTGTGTGAAGATGGCTTCTTTGTGTATGAAGATCACTAATAATTAGGACTAGAGCAGTACTGAAGAGAGCAATAGGGAGCCAGAACCCGAAAATACAGAGATTTGAGGAGGAGTGATCCACAAGCTGCTGGTGGTTGCAGGTAGGTGATGGTGGCATGTAGGAGTGTGTTTGTGCATGTGTGCAGGTGTGTGTGCAGGTGCATGTGTCTGTGCACAGGTGGGCCTGTGTGTGTGTGTGCGTGTACATGGATGTGTGTGTTAGCACCTCCCCCTTTCCTCAGACATGCACATGCACACAAACATACATGCTCGCACATGCATGTGTATACGTGTATGCATGTGCATGTCTGAGGAAATTGGGAGGCGCTGGGTGTGAATTAGAGACTATTACAGACAGAAGAACGTGTCCTTATGAATTTGCATTCTTATATGATTTGAAAGGTCAATATACAAATAAACAGATGTTAATAAAAACTATTTTAATTTATACATCACTAATCTTTTACCTCATGGGTTTAAGACATGAAGTCAATATGTAATCTGGGGAAATAATTGATGGAAAACTGAAGTTGAAATCCTACACAGGCAGCCTGGTCTTTGGCATAATAATTTATGGAGGGGGGGTTAGCATATACTTTATGAATTCATGACAAAAAAGCCATACCTACATCTAGTTTCAGTGTACTAAACAACTGGGTTCCCAGTTGTTACATTTGGAAGAAAATTTCTCATCTGCAATAATTGACTAGAGCCCAACCCCCACCCATAAAAACAAGTATTATAAAATTGAGAGCCAAGTATGTGCTCAGCTAGCATGTTAGATGACTCCAGAGAAAATATTAGAGGTGGCATTTTTGTTGGGAAACACATGTTTGAAAATAAATGTACTCATATTTTCACTCCTGATTGGAATGTCCTAAGTGCCCTGAGAGCAGATCTCCCCATAAGATGTGGCTGAGGTCCCAACTTCCCTGAGAAGTCTCCCTCCTGCCTGCTCCACTCTGCTCTCCATGTAAATGCCTACCACGTATTGGGTTCTTTGTCCTTGGTTTTTGGGGTTTGTTTTGTTTTGTTTTATGGAACTTGATCATAGCTCATATTACTATAGAAACCACTACTTAAAGCTAATATCAATATTTACTGGGAACTTAACTGCATGCCAAGCCTTGCTTTAAATGCTTTACATTATTTTATTTAATTCTTAATTCTCATAATAACCTTGTTATTTTTCTTATTATTACCATCATTTCTAATATACAGAAGAGACAATCTTTTTTAAAAAGTTGATTTAATCGAGATTGTTCATGATTAGGACGCTTATGTAGGTAGTCACTAAAAGGTGAGCTGATGTGAGGGAGACTCAGGGTGGAGGGTCCTTCCAGGCTTGGTAATGCTCTGTCCCTTGGCCTGGCCACACAGTGTTTTGCTTTACAGTTGCTACTGTGTCCACATTGTGCATCTTTCTGTGGCATTATATTTCACAAACAAAAAGGTGTAACAGGAGTGCAAGCTCATGTAGTATATGGTGCAATGCTAAACAGTCATTCAATACCAGGTTGATTTAATTAAAGACAAATGGATGATATCAGTGATTAATTGCAAACGTGAAGTTGATTTTGAAATAAAAGCTAGAGTTTTAGAATCTTAGATTGGAAGGGGACTTTTCCAATTCTAGCTGAATTCTCTACCTAGTCATGGATCCCCTGTACCATGTCTTCCATGTCTAGAAATCATACAACTTAGAGGAGAAAATGACAAACTAATTTGGTTAAGTCAAGCTTGATTTCAGATCAGAGCTAATGTTTAGGAGATATTCTTCTTAATGTTAAATTAACTCATTTCCTCTTATTTCTTCACACTGATAGAAATTCTTAAGGTACAGGGGAAAGCTGTTAAAAAATAAATGGAATGATGGGCACTGGGTGTTATAGGCAACTAATGTGTCACTGAACATTATATCAAAAACTAATGATGTACTATATGTTGGCTAACTGAATTTAAAAATAAATAAATAAAATGAAATTTTACCTATATATTATTCCCCTGCCTCAAATTTGGGCAAGAGGAGAGTTTAGAATATGTAATGTTGTACTGAAAAACAAAACAAAACAAAAATCAGATTATAGTCCCATACTTTTCATAGAAACCAGTGGGAAATACATATATTGGCCTAACACTGTGCTATAGGCTGAGTAATTGTGTGTCTGCCCCACCCTGCCCCAACACCTATGTTGAAAGCCTAATTCTCCATGTGATGGTATTTGGAGATGACCCCTTGGGAGGTTAGCAGGTTATGAGTGTGGGGCCTTCATGAACAGGATTAGTGCCCTTATGAAGAGACGCAAAGTGATGATCCCTCTCTCTCTCTCTCTCCTCTTTGTGAAGATGTAGCAAGAAGGTCTGCACACCAGAAAGAAAGCTCTCACCAAGAACCCGGTGTGCTGGCACTTTGATCTGGGACTTCCCATCCTCCTAAACTGTGAGAAATAAATGTTTGTTGTTTAATACACCAGTCTGTGGTATTTTGTCATAGCAGCTTGAGCCGACTGAGACAATGAATGGCACAATGTTAAAATGAATACACAGCTGACATCGAGGCTGAAGGTGATTCTTCATCAGAATGACTCTCTGGTACACAAGTGTAAATCTGAACCTGCACAATCCCAAAATAATTACCATGGCAATCTTATTATAATTTTGGGCCCAAATTTTCAAAGTTGGACTTTTTATTCAAGAATGGTAATATCCCATTGCCATCAGCTGCAGATTTGCTCCTGCTGACATGCTTTTCATATTTGCGACACCAAATAGAGGCTCAGTTCCAACTGGCACATTTGTTGATATTAGGAACCTTTTGGTGCCACAGCTGAATATAATTCAGGGAAGAGATTTTCAGAAGCCTTTTTTTTTCTAGAACAAAATTTGTGCTAAGAATTTACTGCTTGGACAACTATAAAACATGCTTTATCTCTAGCTACTGAAAATGATTCAGTGTTCATAATAATTTGAAATTTATTTTATCAACTTTAAGGAATTTTCTTATTGTAATGATTGAAATACAATATTAAGAAGATTAATTGGAAGAAAAAATATAATCCTCTTTTTTCCCATCATTCTGTTCTTTTCTTTACAATTTTTATAAGATACACTTGTGTGCTATTCTTGCTATGTCTTTACCATGTTCCTTCTATCATGTATGGCATAAATTTTGGAATTTTTCCTTATTGAGAAAATTTAATGTGGCATAGTTGTTAATGTTTTTTTAACTCATCCTCATAAAATGTGAAACATTCTCTAAAGGGTATTTTTCCTATCTGTTCCTTTCTTTTTCCCTTTTCTTTATTTTTTATTGAGAGATTCATGTCTAAATTATCCAAATTCATTATAGCTCTTAAAAGATACTTTACTTTCCACTACAAATGTCAATACACTAGATATTTCTAAAGAGAAATATAATTTAACCAAATCTCTATTAACCTACTTTGTATTATTATTTTAAGTATTTGGTTTAAATAATGTGACTCGGAAAGTTACAATGGTCTTAGTAAGGGAACATTCCAAATGATTGCCTCTTAATACTACATTACTTTAATCTATTTCCCTACTCAACTATTCAAAAGTTCTTAAAATCATGAAGCTGGACATAGCAAGCATTCTGTAAGAATACACTATCTAAAACATATGCAGTATTGAAAGATTTCACCCATTCAGAGGCATAGCCATACTTTACATAGCACGTGGACAAACAAAAGTCACCTTGTTTTGTTTTTATGTTTCTACTACAGAATTGATAAGATTAGCTCTTTGTCTAGGTACTGCTGATGAGATCATGATAAATAGCTTGAAGTATTTCAATAACCTGTCATAATCTAAAGGTTTACGCATAGAGAATTATAAATGAATCATTTGTGCTACCACTTACCATGAGAAAATAATGATATTGAAGAATCAATTTCTCTTTGTTTGAGGACATAGTGAGGCATGGAGCACCTTTCATCAGATAAATTAATCGTTGAACTCATTCAGAGTCAAGCTGTGGAGCAGCTTGGAAACCTTTTGTTCAAGGGAGGCATTAAATGTCAAAGGAAAATGGTTTCAGTTAACCAATTGTTCTTTAGATGTATCTCCAGTGAAAGCAGTTTATTTTTCCTTTTAGTCTCTCCATATTTTCTTGCCAAATCCTGAGAAGACGACCATCTCAAACAGTTTGAAAGATACAGTCACATTTTCAAAATGTTTTCAAAATATTAGTGTAGTAGTCTTCTTTCAGAAAAACAATGATCTTCTAGGAAATTAATGTCTTTTGGGACAAGAATAGCTTATTGTACTTTCAAAGGTTAACCATAATTTTTGTTAGTATTTCAGCTTCCACCGCTAGCTACAGACATCCTCCCTGACCTGCAGGGATATGTTCCAAGCCCCCCAGGGGATGCCTGAAATCAGGGATTGTTCCAAATTCTGTGTGTACCATGTCTTTTTCTATGCATGCCTACCTATGATAAAGTTTAATTTATAAATTACATTGAGAGACTAACAATAGTATCCAATAATGAAGAAGAACAATTATAACAATATACTGTGATAAAAGTTATGTGAATGTAGTTTCTCTTTCAAAATATCCTCTTGCACTGTCCTTGCCCTTGTGGTGATGATGGGAGATGATAAAATGCCCACGTGATGAGATGCAGTGAGGGGTGTGACAGGGCACTGGGATGGAGGGGTAAGGCTGTCGTCAAGGAACATCTGCTCTGTAGCATGGTTAAGGGTGGGTCACTGAAGCCATGGAAATCGAAACTGCAGCTAAGCAAGGGCAACTGTGTAGTCTCAGACCCAATTCCTGAGAAGAGAATTTTTGTACCTTACAAGTTATATGTTACAGACCAGCCTATAGCTTGCTGGCTTAGATCAGGTGCTTACCCTTAACCCACAAACCATATATAAATGGCTATGTGTAGCAAATATGGCCATCTTTGAGCTTCACTTTCAGTGGAACCAGGCAAGTACCTTGATGAACACATTTAGGACAGTTAGAGTTGACGTTCTTGTGTGTCTTAGAAGTATGTTTTAAAAGATGTATTCAATATTTAAATCTCTGGGGTGGAATATAGAGTCCTGCTTTTTGTATTCATGCAAAGTATACTTGGCAGTGCTCCGGAAATGCTAGACGTTTGTCATCAACATATGGTGGTCAGGGCATGGAGTGTAGTCAAAGAGGGGCTGTAAAAATGTTTCACATGGTATGTGTGATAAAACTCAGTAATAGGATCATCTCAGCCTTTTCCTCATGTTAGACTCTGATAAGAAAGAACATTTTTTTCCAGTTAGCTTAGGAGGAAAAAAGTAGAAAAAGGAAAGAAAGCATTTGGAAGGGCAATGATTACGTTGCACCTATTAAATATGAGTGCATTGTGCATTCTATCGCTGGAGAATAACTTGCTCTCACTGTAGAATACCTTGCTCTCACTGGAGAGCACTTCAGCTGTGTGGAGCAGTACTAGGAGGATATAAGGAGACTCTGGCGCTGGTGGGGAAAGGAGGGAGTGATCATTTCAGTTCTGCTGGCCATGGAAGAAAAACAGGAGCCCCCCACTCCTCCTCTCTCACAGTTTCACAGAAAGAAAGTTTCCTATAAACACAGCTTAAATTTGAAACAAGAGATGTTTAAGAACAGTGATCTGATCATGCCATGGGATAAGGAGGGAACAAGGCACGCAGTGGGGAGTGGGGACAGGGATTCAGACCTGCCAGGAGAAGTGCACAATGAGAGCCAGGGAGCCCCCTGTGGCCATTGTCCACAGGGAGAGGAAAAGTGCTTGACAGGAGCCCGGGTCAGAGGGAATGATTACAGAGGGGCATCGCCTTGGGATCCTGAGTGTCTCCTAGTGATGAAGCAAACCTGGCGCCTGAGAGGGAAAACCTCACTGAAAACCAAGGAAGGGCAGAGTGAGCTGGCCGGAGGTAGCCCTGAGCCTGTACGTTGTCTTCAAGCGGCTGGGCAGGGTGGTCCTGGTGGAGCTTCTGATTTCCTTCTTTCTTTCTGCTCTTACTGTTCCCACCACCTCTTTGAACTTGCTGGTGGCAACTTTGCTGGTTGTCAGTGTTTAGAATCATCTGTGCCAACTGTTACATTGAGTATTAGGGTGGGCAAGAGAAAAATCCCATCCTGTATTTATAATTAAAGGCCTCTCTGTGACATAAATAAAACCAGAATCTTCTCTTATTATGAAGGCATTTTTGTTTGTTTTTTATTCTTTCCAATTCTAAAAAAAATAGAGTTCGTTTACAAGTTAAAATGCAATGCAAAGTAGTTAAACCTTAAATTTGGAGATTTTAAAGAGTGAAGGAATCATCCAAAAACAGCTAAAGGATAAGATTCCTACCTGTGATAAGAGAATATTAAACACTGCAATTGTCCTCCCATTTCATTTAAAGATTTTTGGTAGCTGAGAAAATAAAAAGAATATGCCCCATTGCACCGGTCTTTTCTAAGGAGAGAAAATATCGTAATCATTTGCAGAGATGTCTACCCGCTCTTGGAATTAAACTTAAGCAGAAAATTATTACGTAGACTTAAGAACATTATCACAGCATCAGTATGGGCAAAAAATCAAAGGTGACACGGGGGTCAGTGTCCACAGCTCCGCTCAGCACTCCATAGAAGCCCACACTTCCCTCAGGCCACATTTACAGAAGAAACCACGTAATAACTAGATGAACCTCAGCATCCCAAAGCCCTTCTTTTCTCTGTAGTCATAAACAAAGCACCCATGAGACAATGCTGTTTATTCACGGGTATTTAAAATAAAGGTGTCACAATAAATTCGTGGTAATGATTCCACATAGGGAGAACTGAGTTTATATTTGCATCGCATAGACCTGGAGACATGTGAATACTTCTCTCCCTGTGTGGGGCGGCACCTCCAGAACCAGATCATCACAGAAAGATGGAGTCTTCTGGGGTGCTTGGGTGGCTCAATTGGTTGAGGGTCTGCCTCTGGCTCAGGTCATGATCTCAGGGTCCTGGGATCGAGCCACGCATCAGGCTCCCTGCTCACCAAGGAGTCTTCTCCCTTTGCCCCTTCCCCTGCTAGTGCTCTCTCTCGCACAAATATATGAAATCTTTAAAATTAAAATAAAATAATAAAATAAAATAAAATAAAATAAAATAAAATAAAATAAAATAAAATAAAATAAAATAAAAAGATGGAGTCTTCTGGAGAATTATGAGTACCTCCTACAACCTCATTTTATCATGCGAGTGAAAGGTAATTGTTCTGTGTTGAGCTGCTCCCACCAAAGCATTGGGAATTGTTTAGATGTCCAGTGTTTGTAAAAAAGTTCATACATACCACTAGGAAGTGGGTTTGGGGAGAAGAAAATGTAGAAAGTGGATTATGAACAGTGAAGTCTGAAAACTGTGTTTTTCGGTGAACCTAACCTGATTAGATGGAGAAAATGGTAGAACAAAAAGTATTATCTGGATTTTCAGGAAATTTATGTTTATTCTGAGGCTGTAATTTGAGTAGTCCTGCATACTGTTTCCCTTGGGACATTTCCACATGCTTCCCCAAAACCAGAGCTGAGAGGCGCGCGGTCTATGAGGATGCATCCGCAGTTGTGGGCGGACTTCCTAGTTCCTGCATTTTAATTTGGAGGTGATTTTCTCCTGGACAGTCTTATCCTGGTTAATATATTTCTTGGTGAACATCGGCTGTGTTGACTAGTACTAGACAATACAACCAGCCCCAGGGTGCCCCCAGTCATCGGCTCAGTGCTGGCTTTTCCTGAGTGCTGGAATCGCTGACGAGCCAAAGGAAGCGGGAGTGGCCATGTCAGCGTCTGTTGCCTATGAGCCCCTCACAGAATACAGTAATTACAAACCAGTTACTCCCTCGGTGCAGTGGGGGTCAAGGGCAGAGTTCTTGCAAGCTATTTATATTGCTGCAGGAATTCTCTGTTCTCAACATTACCAAGGTTTATATAAATGGTCATTAGGAAAAATTGACTACACTGAATAAAAGTACATTCTGTACTTGGAAGTGTTGGGCACATATTCCAAAAGGGTTGAGAGGAAGGAGGAGGGAGGGCGGGGGGGGGGGTCGAGATTCTCACATTTTTGGAAAAATGTTGCATACATAAGGCTTTCATTAATGTTAAAAAAAAATCCCAACTGTAATTAATATTTCAAAGTTGTGCACATCTACACTGAGGACCTCAGACCCAAACATGAGAATGTGAAAATAATAAATTTCACAGGAAGACAGTCCCCCATCTGGGTTTTAAAGAAAGGATTCTTCCCACCACATTCATGCTCATGCTGGCCTTACTGTTTTTTTTGTTGTTGTTGTTGTTTATGATCTCATGTGCAGTTTTAACAATATTTAAATCAGAACACAGTAAATATCCATTTCACAGTCCAGGGCCACAATGTAAGGTTAATATGCTGATGGCTTCAGTCCAATTTGGCAGCATCACATGATCTACCCGTAACATCTTATCTGCCCTTCTCACTCCTCAGAAGCACCATCCCGGTATATGTTCCAACAGTACTTGTATTCTTACTGGGAGCTCTGGTGATAATCTCTGTTTTTGGTTTGTTTGTGTTTTTGGTAATTACACCTCCTTGAGTAGCATTTTAAAGAAGTCTTATTCTTTATACTAAATTCTACACATAACTTGAAATATTTGGTGTTTCTATGAGCTTTAATGATTTTAATAATGTTAATGTACTACCTAGTAATTACTTGCTTCCCTTAGAAAGTAATGAAAAAATAAATATGCCCTGGGAAACTAAAAGACATTGAAAAGAATCATTGTGATTAATATTGAAATACTACTTTTAATTACTGCAAGAGTATTATGCAGTGTCAGGGCACATGGGTCCAAGGATCAGAAGGGCCCCGAGCTTGGGGCCCAAGGCTGTGTCTCCTGCCTCAAAGTCCTACTGATTGTGCCTTTGCGGTGGTTCCTCTCAGGGTACCCTCCTGCATGCCCTGTACGTCCCCCCCAACCTGCGCCCCTGCCCAGTGCCCCCAGCATGCAGCCCTGGCAGGGCAGGGGTCCTGGTGCCAAGGGGATCCTTCCAGAGGGGTGTGTGTGTTGAGCTGTTTGGGCAGGACATGGGGACAGGAGCATCTAAGCAAATCACTTGGTCTCTGAGCCTCAGCTGGCTCAGGCTATGATGGAGTTACACCTGCCTCCTGGTGCTGTTGGGAAAATTAGAGGGGACGCAGGTAAGGTCTTCAGCAAGAGGTCTGACCAGGAGCAACTGCTCCCATACCCACCTGCGGCCTCTGCAGTCTCAGGTCAGTGGACCTGGCCACCTTCTCTTACCTGCTCAGTTCACTCTGTCCAGGCAACAGTTTGGGGAAAACTAATTCACATCTCTAACTTACAAGAATAATTAAAATAGTAATTTCACTACTGAGCTGTAGAAGTATTGCCTGCCTGATGACGATAAATCGAAATAGGAGGCAATGAATTCATTCACTTATTAAACATTTTTTTGGGTGACTGCTATGTGCTAGGTACCATGCTAAGCTCTGACAGTCCCAAAATAATTCAGACTTCATGTCTGGCCTACAGGAATTTATGGTCTAGCCAAGGGGACAAAGCTGCAGGAGGACTCTGGGGAGGGCCCACCTGGGCACGCAGATGGGACTGAATATGCAGAGTAAACCAGTGGCCTGGACCCAGACTCAGCTTCTCTGAAGCTGAATCACATCCTCTGAATGAAAACGGCAGGACCGGATATTGTGCAACAGCCTGGCACCGACTCCTGCGATCTGTCCGCTGAAGCCCAAATATTCCATTTCATGTTTGGGGAAAGAAGGGCTGTGGTCAAATGGAAAGGGTCCTTTCACTAACACTGTGAGATATTGGGTACTGTGGGGGGAGGAAAAATAATCCCCCTCTATTCTTTGGAGTTCTTGACTGAGACTCTTATAATGAAAGACAGATGAACAAGAAAAAAAAATTAATATGGACATCTCACATGCACATGGGAGATACCGAGGATGATGAACAACGCTCTGGGTGCCTTAAGTTCAGGCCCACATACCATCCTAGGAGACACGGCAAGGGGTGGAGACATCTCAGGGGAGTTGAACTGTTTAGGGGAGATGGCTGGGCCCTTAGGAGAACAGATGCAAAGGTGAGGGTTTGTGATTGTCTGGGTGGGGGATCAACTTCATGTCTCCTCTCCTGTGACAAGAGTCAATCTTCCTGGTTGGTGAAGCTCCTGGTAAGGGTGAGGACATTGAGGTCCTTTTGGAGAATCTGTCTTCATTCAGTGGGAGGAATGCAGAGAAAGTACCCCAGTATCTCTTTCAAAGTCTTCAGCTCAGAATAACCAGTATGCCATAGCCGCACATCTTGAGGTGGCAGATCCTGCTGCCCTTCAGACTAAAGCAACAGAGAAGCAGGCCTCTAAAATGGAGAGCAGCCAAAGGGAGCCAGTGTTGTCTGTTCTTTCTCAGGCTGCTCACCTGGTCCCCCCTCTGTGGGATGGTGTGTGGAAAGTGGCTGTGCTCCTCGGGTCCCAGGAGCCCTCAACCAGACACAGGTATCAGAGTGCTTCCTGCATGGGAGTAACACCTGCTGCACCCCAAAAGTCATGGGCAGTGCCAGGGTTATCTCCTAAAGGTGGCGGACATCCATTCCTCAGAGCCGAGCTGCAGTTTGAATCCAGGAAAGTGAGGAAGATGGTATGATGTTCATTCCCAATGGTTCTGAGCAGGGTAACTCGGGTATAAAATTTGCATTTCAGTAAGAACACCCAGCTCACAGAAGATGCAATAAATCTGAAGAGGGCAAAACTTGTGACAGGAAGAGTCAGCCTGAGGCTGCTGGGGCAATCCCAGTACTATGTGATGAGAAGCTGAGCTCAGGCAGCAACGCAGGAGGAAGGAAGAAGGTTTCAGGAACGCAGAGTCAGAGCTGAGGGAAATGTAAATGTGATTGGGAAGGAGGTGCTGAGGAACAAGCAGGAATTGAGGGTAACCATGGCATGTCTGGCCTTGGGGCTCTTTGGTTTCCTCTGTGAGGGCAGGAGGAAGGCAGGGAGGAAGCAGATGGGGGTGATGGCAGGGTGACTCGCTTGCAACAGGACCGCCTCTGGTGTGGATGCACTGCTCTGGAGTTCAAGGAAAAGATGTGGGCTTTGGGAAGGATAAGTCAGCAGGATTGGAAGAGAAGAAGAGTCAGAGATGAATCCCCAGAGAGACTGCAGTTAAGGGGAGGAGAGGAAAGAAGGCTTTCAAAGGAGACAGAAGGAGAAGATCTCAGAGGGCAAAGGACTAAAGCCAGGTGGATGGAGAGTCATTTGTCAGTGGTCCTTTTATTGAACGTTTCACATGATCTATGAGTGTGGCAGCAACTGAGCAGATCTGGATGGACTGATCTCCGAGAAAGCATCAAAGACACTGAAGGAGTTCAGATGATGCCACCCCAAATTATACCACTTTAGCAGAAGGATTATTCTGAGCCGAAGATAATTGAGAAGGAGCAAGTAGAAGAAAAGCCCTCTGTCTTCCTGTCATTTGTCTCAAAACGGATGTAAGTTTGTGAAGGTGCTCCCTTCCTCCACCAGGAAGGACAGAAGTTAATCACCAGAGATAACTCTAGACCCTGATTAGCCCAGAGATGGCAGAGAGGAGTCCACACAGCAAACCTCACTATGTTCCAATGGAACCCTTCAGAGAGGCTGACCTCATCCAGACATTTCAGGTGAACACTTACGCCAGGGCCCCTCGAGCCTCTCATTTCTCCCTTAATTCTCAGAGCATATCAACAAAGCAGGATTCATTTTTATCTTAGTTTTATAGGTGAAGTTGATCCATAATGATGCTAAGGGGGTTCTCAAATCCCCAGAGCTAGGGCCCTAACTCCAGAGCTAGGATTCCTAACACCACCATCTAAAAAACTAGACAGAGCACAGTTGTAGAGGGCAGGAGACATTCACCTTGAATGCAACTGAGAGCCACTGGTAATTTTAAGGAGTGGGAGGTCCAATTTGTGTTTCAGAAATCTCACTGTAGTTTGAGTTTGGAAGATAGACACATTGGGGAGACCATTTAGCTTACTCCAAGAAAAAGCTGAAGTCCTGAACTAAGTGAGGCAGCCACCATGCAGATGGAGGAAAGGATGCTGGGCCAACTTCTGAATATGATGAGGTGATTCAGGGAGGCATGAAACTCTGTGAATTTCAGAGCTCCCAACATGTGTCCTAGAACAGGTGGTCAGTAAATGTTTAGATTCCATGTGTAAAAGAGTTGATTATAATACCTCTCCCCACCCCCGCCCCCACATCATAGTTAGCACCCTTGCTGATGACCAGTGAAAAAACTCTGCCCCTTGTCTACTGAACCCATTCACCTTCCTTTCCCTCTCCCTGCCTCTAGCTATTTTTGATGGTGTTGAGAAGTACTCAGAGGAAATGCTTTTTTACAAGTCATGAAACGCCAGAGTTCCTCATTAGTGCTTAAATGCCATGGACATTTATGGCTATGACTATTCCTTTGTCATGAATATTATCCCATTATATTGAAATGCTTTATGGACCTTAGTAGGAAGACAATACAAACTGAAAGTCCTAATTATTATTATTGCCATTATTACTATTACGATTTTTAAAGTATTTGCAGAATGGTCCCATTAAAGGACAGTTTATTACAAGTTTACTGTCTTGCATTTCTCTTTTCCAATGTTTCCAATGCTCTTGATCTCTCTTACAGTGTTTTATTTGTTCCCACTAATGAAAAGAGAAACTATTAAAAGCAGACTCACAGCATACAAAGTCATGTATTTACTTTGAGTAATCTCTTTATAATAACCCTATTTCTTGCCACAACGGAATACAAACATCTTGTTGATTTTCTGTCTAAATATCTATCTAAATCAAGTAATAAGTATCAAGCATCCTCATCTGTTAAAAAATGGGCTATTCAAAAGAAAGAAAGAAGAGTAATAGCAGATAATTGATGGTGATGATGTCTTTGGCAAATTGTTATAGTTAAGCTCCTTTCTACCAGCATATTCAGATATATAGACTCACTGGTAGTGGTTATTAATTTGAGGCCAATAAAATATTTTTAAAGATATGGATGTTTTCCCCTATATTTTTTGACATACAATTTCAAGGAATTTCAAGACTCTTTGAAGTCCATTCACCAAACTCCAAATATCCTTGGACTCCAATTTCAGAACATTAATTTTTAGCTGACCAACATCCATTCTCCTACCTATGGTAATAAAAGAACCCAAAATTTCGATAAAGGAAACCTCTCCTTTTTTCCTGTTTTGGGGGGATAGACTCCACAACCAGCTCCCTGGGCTGGATCAGTCAGTTGAAATTGATCAGTACATCCCACGCCCCTCAAATGTGATGACTGGTGAAGAGCCAGGTGCCTAACACAGAGAGAAAATGTGTGCTATTTCTTGTGAAGAGGAGCCTCAGCTCTTCCTCAGGGCTTGATGGTGTCAGTGGAAAGGCTTGGGGCAGCCCAGGCACCCTGGGATCTTAGTAATACAGTTTGATCCCTGCATCAAATCCAGTTTAAAACAGCTCTACCTGTAGACGTCTCTGTTACATGAGCTGAGGTTTTCCCATTTTTGTTAAGCCAGTTTAAGTTGGGTTTGTTGGCGCATACAACACAAATAGTCCTGAATGATATGCACTAGGCTGGAGACACAGGCTCTAGTCAAAAAAAAAAAAAAAAGCTGCTTCATTTAGGATTTGCAAACATTTTTGGTTTTGATCATGTCTTATTCGAATGTGGTGTATTGGGGATTTTCATTAATTTTTTGATTTTTTTTATCCTTTAGTGATCACTAAAAAGTAAAGAAGAGGTTACAGCAAATTGGGTACAGCCAACATTAACTTTTAGAAAAATATTGAATCCTGGAAAGTGGAGAAATGAAGCAAAGCTAAATCATAGAAGCAAGATGTTAGAAAAGTGTTGGGCCAATTGATATTATACAGCCAAAGGTGTAGAAGTATCCGGAGAGTTCCTCCTGTAAGAACTAGACTTGAAGAGGATTTAGGATTTCAGGTGTAATCCTTCCTGCTTCACATGACACATGTCATTGAAAGGGACAAGGAAGCATTTCAGGTAGGATAGATTTCCTAGACCTGGTTGAAGAAAGATGATTCCTGAGTTCTTCACACAAGATTACTTGCAAGGAGAGAGAGCATTGTCTTATTGTGTGTGCACTGCTCCCTTCAGATGTGAGGTCTGATGCAGATTCTGGGAGAAAGGGAGAAGGGAGAAAGAGCAAAGACTCACTATTTTAGTACCATTTGACTTTTCATTCTACTGATTAAGGTAGAAGTCATGTGAATAATTTTTTTCAATTCTCAAAATAATATTAAATAAAACAATACCCCAAGACTTCAAAAATTAGTATTCTATATTAATTTTTTGTATACCGTGTATGAACCTAAGTTTTTTTTAAGATTTTATTTTTTATTTTTTTGTTATTTTTTTCTAAATAAGATAATGACCGTTATTAAAACATCAAGAAAGTAACCTGAGTCAATTCAAAAGCAATTATCACAGAAGTTCTGATGTAATGTAGAAATGGTTAAAATTACATTCTCTCAAATAACCAGTTCTGATAATATTTAACAAATTCCCTTATTCTAAATATTTGATTTTTTATTAGAAAATGTCGTAATGGATGCTCTTCAAAGAAAAAAAACAGGGAATCGGTTAATTAGTTTTAAAAGTTGTTTAAGATATACATTTTTACAAGTCACAGTTTCGAGCCAGTTTCCTCTTTTTAAAATTTTACTTCCCTTATTAGAGGGTAAAAGCCTGTTATGTACTAAGATGAGTCAATATTTGTTTTCTCATCTCAGCTTCTCCTTGTGCATGGTCTGAATCTTGCTTCTTTTAGATATTAATATTAAATGACTCTTGTATTAGAGTTCTCCAGAGAATCACAACCACTGGTCTGCCCTGCAGAAGATTTATGACCAGGAGCTGGCTCATGCTATTATGCAGGCCAGAAAGACCCATGGTCTGCCAAGCTGGAGACCTGGGAGGGCCGGTGGGGTCAGTGCCAATCCAAAGACAGGAGAAGCCTGATGTCCCAGCTCCACGGCCAAGGAGCAAGAGCAAATCCAATTTTCCTCCACCTTTTGTCCTCCTCAGGCCATAGAGAAATTGGATAAGCCCCCACACTGGGGAGGGGGATCTGCTTTGCTCAGTCCGCCCATTCAAATGCCAGTCTCATCTGGAAACTCCCTCACAGACACGCCTAGAGTAATGTTTAACTGGGTAGCTGGGTCCCCTGTGAATCAGTCCAGTTGACGTGTAATGTTAAGCATCCGAATCCTGGAGCAAGTCTTCCTCTAGGCAAGCAGGTCTGAGACATCCTGCAGCCCCTCAGGGAGGCCTCCTTCACCACCAGCTCACTGTGGGTCACCCCTGCCCACCAGACTGCTCTTTTCCAGCACACAGAGCTGATGAGAAGTTGAAATGTCTCCAGAAGTAAATATTCTTGAAGAAATTTCATCTCCAGTTTCATAGCAACGCATATGCAAACATTGGGTTTTATGGTAATCCACAAAATACATGTCCAACAAGCTGCAAACAAAAGGAGAACTGACAAAATCCTTTTTCTCCTATAATTTTCCACAATAATTACCAAATATAATTTCTTCATTTTCTTGAGTTAAACTTCAGCAAATATTAGTATAGAATATAGATAATATAATAAACAGAAGATCTATATATATACATATGTATGTGTATATATATATAGATAGATAATTTAGATAATAAAAATGAAAGTCATTTTGTAATTGAATTGCCTGATAAAAACAGTACTCCGTTTGGGTAATGAAGTGCTAGCCTTTGATGGCATAGTTTTGGCGTGTGTATGCGTCCACGTGACCCAGGGAGAGAGAATAATGATGAATACGTTTCTGAATTGGTCCAAGTGAAAAATCTAGATAAAAAAAATCAATCACGTTTTATTTTAAAATAACACAAATTCTTCCCTCATCTTTCAAAATTTACCACTGAAGACTTTTCTCAAGGAAAGTGAACTGAATTCATCCTAATTAGTTCTAGTCTTTCAAATGAGTACCCTAGTCCTGCAAAGATATTCTTTCATATAGCTGCCCTTTAGAAATGCCAATAAGCATGTTTCTGCTTTCCCATGAGAATATTTCACATTTTGTAAGGACAGAAAGCACCAGCATGTGTAGTTGAAATACGCCTGTGTAGCACGGGGCTTTCCCGTTTGTATTACTGGATAAATAGATCTATGCAGAGAGTTTAAATAAGAGAATAAAGGATCTTTTACTGAAACTCACCATACATTTCTTTCTTTTCAAAAGATCTAAAATGTTGAATTCTACAAACAAAAGCAATAGGAAATATGTTAATCCAATGCCCCATTCTTATTTGCTAGCTAGATTAAAATATATATATATATATAAATTCTAAAAGAGAATTATTTCAGTGAAAAAAAAATTCCTCCCCAAAAAGAAAATATGTCTGATCCAAGAAAGACCAAAGTATATATTAAAGGCCTAAAAATGTAAGCAGTTGAGGAGGAGACATTTAACACGAAGGTACATCAGTTAAGAACCAGATAGAACACATGATGTTAAAGGGGGCTCTGGTCCAGGGTGTTCGGTGTCTGAGACTCATCCCCTGAGACATAGGGAAGTCCACGTGAAGGCATGGTGGTGCCGTGTTGTATCCTGGGCACTGCCGATGAGCAAGCCCAGTGGGTGAGGGTGGTCCCAGGAATGCTCTTCTCTGCTCATGACACTGACGTGGTGCAGTCTCTTGGAGAACAGTTTGGCAGCATCCAGTAAAACTGTAGATGAGCATTCAGTTTTACTGAGAAATTGCATTTGTAGGTATCTGAGGAAAGCCTTGAACTTAACTTAAAAAAAGAGAATAAACAGGCAAACTGTAACAAAGGGAAAGTCCAACAACAGAGGCTTAAAAGAAACATAAGAAATCTTGTTCACAAAAAAATGATAAATGTCCATAAAAATATGATACAATGTTGCCTCTCCGAAATAAGGGCAGAACCCAATAAAAGATACGAGGAGCAATCAGGTAAGAGACGTTTGTGAAATGAAATACGAGTGCCAAAATTTTTCTGTATGTTTGAAGTGTCAGAAGGTGACCTGGGGGAGATAGCCCAGGAAGTAGAATACGGAAGGGGTAGGGGCTGAACCAGGGAAGAAGGACCAGAACTCCGGGAGCAGGTAACCATACTAGGACACAGGAGCGTATACAGGGTGGTGGTGGAAGTAACCCAGCCCCAGAGCCAGAGCCTATATTGCAACAGAAGGGCAGAGGGCAGCCAGACATCCCCAGTCCAATGCTGCTTTCATTACCACGCTGTTGTAGTGACCTTTGTGTTTCCCTCGGGAGCACCTAATTCTTCCCTGAATTCTAACTGAACACATTAAAATATAATCAGCCAGTATAATACACTGATTTTTAAAAAAAAATCATAATGCAGCATAAACTCAATTGTTTCCCGAAAAAAGAACATTTTTGGAAGATTTCACATGTACAAAACTGTGGACCATCTCTTCATTTTTGACACCTTTGGAAGCTGCTGGAAGAATCCCACCATCTCAAGCTTGCACATGTGATGTGAGTTGTGCTGAGCTCCTCCTGGCTTCTCCTTCCAAGATCAAGGCTGTAGGAACAAGCATGCTTGGCCACACAGCTCTCTTGGTGGAGTGGGGCTCAGTGTACATCTGCCTGCTTTCTGAACTGCTTATACGCATGTAGGTCAGTGGATCCCGGACACAGTCTCTTAAAAAAGTCTGGCCTGAGAAAAGACCCTTTACTACCAGCACTGATTCGAACCGGTCCACATGAGGATAATAGAAGAACAGACAACAACTGGTGAATATTCATACAGCAAAATACTATATAACCATTCAAAAGATTGCTTAGGTAATAGAATACATTCTCCAGAACTTTGTGAAAAAAGCTACTTAAGCAATGGAATATATAGTACATTAACATTTAAATTTAAAAGCAGACAAAACAATTTTAATCTGATTAAAAGTGGGCAGAGGATCTGAACAGACATTTCTCCAAAGAAGACATACACATGGCCAACAGACACATGAAAAGATGCTCAACATCACTGATCATCAGGTAAATGCAAATCAAAACCACAATGAGATACCACCTCACACCTGTCAGAATGACTTAAATCAACAACACAAGAAACAACAAGCATTAGTGAGGATGTGGAGAAAAAGGAACCTCATGCACTGTTGGTGGGAACGCAGACTGGTGCAGCCACAGTGGGAGACAGTATATAGGTTCCTCAAAAAATGAAAAATAGGGGGGCCCTGGATGGCTTAGGTGTCCAACTCTTGGTTTCATGTCCAACTCTCGGTTTGGACCCAAGTTGGTTAAGTGTCCAACTCTTGGTTTCGGCTCAGGTCATGATCTCAGAGTTCTGGGATTGATCCCTTTGTCAGGCTCTGCGCTCAGTGCAGAGTCTACTTGTCTCTCTCTCTCTCTGCTCCCCGCCCCCACTCACATGTTTACTGCAGCATTATCTACAATAGCCAAGATGTGGAATCAACCCAAGTGTCCATAGATAGATGAATGGATAAAGAGGAGATATATATATATATATATATACATATATATATATATATATATTAGAATATTCGTCACAAAATAGAGTGAAACCTTGCCATTTGCAACAACATGGCTGGACCTAGAGGGTATAACGCTAAAAGTGAAGTCAATCAGTCAGAGAAAGAAAAACATCATATGATTTCACTCATGTAGGGAATGAACAAAGAAAAAAAGAGTCAAAAAACAGACTCTTAAATGCAGAGAACAAACTGGTGGTTGCCAGGGGGTGGGGATGGGTAAGTACATGAAAGGGATTAAGAGCATTGAGAAATATATAGAATTGTTAAATCATTATATTTTACACCTGAAACTAATGTAACACTGCATGTTAACCATACTTGAACAAGAAAATAAAAAAAAAAAAAACAGGCAAAACAACCCAGTATAGAATTTATGAAAACAATACATAAATGTAGCATGAAATAGGAATGGGATGACAAGTTCAGGGTGTTGATGATCTCTAAGGGGGAGGAAAAGGCTTGATAAGGGACTTCAAACTTACCAGTAAATTTTAATTTCTTAAAAGAAGTCTGAAACATACCTATCGAACTGTGAAGACTTGAGAAATCTGGGAGTTTTTTACATTATTGCCCATATCTTTCTTATATTTTATAATGAACACCAAAAATCCCAACCCTGTATAAAATGTAAAGTGACCCCATCGTCATCCCCACTAGTGAAGCTTGTGCAGGTCTGGGCAGCTGTGCCTTCTGAGTGCCTGGATGAAAGGCTGATTACCTCCTTCATCTATTGGCACAAAACGCAATCGATGAACGTTTTTAATTGGATGAAAATCCTGACTACAGCAAAACTGGAAACTAAAATGAACATTCCTTCTTAGAATTATCATTGCCACCTAATACCAAATTGACAGGCCATTGTTCCCCAAACTTCCATGAGTTCTTGCTAAGTGATAATTTCCTATATAAAACGTTTTGCGTTTTGCCTGTCCTTGGTCTCTCTAATTCTCGTGGCTATGGACCGAATGTTTGTGTCTCCTCAGATTCTTCCCGTAGGTACCCACCCGCCCCCAGTGTGATGGTGTTAGGAGGTGGGGCGTTTGGGAGGTGATGAGGTCATTAGAGCCCCTACGATGGGATTAGTGCCCCTTGTAAAAGAGACCCCAGAGAGCCCCTTGGCCCTTCCCAATGTGAAGACACAGTGAGAAGGTGGCCTTCTGCGAGCCAAGGAGAGACGCCTCAGAAGAAGCCAAACCCGCCAACACGCTGATCTTGGACTTCAGACTCCAGAGGTGTGGAAAACAAATATTTGTTGTTTAAACTCCCCAGACTATGGTATTGTGTTAGAGCAACCCGAGCAGATGAGACACTCGTCCTTCCCCAAGTGTTGGATTCCTTTTACTGTGGCAGTCATCGGGCCCGGGACGAGCAGGCCCAATCAACAGTCCTGGGTCCAAAGTTCCTAGGGCTAAACTCACACTCATTCAGCAAACATACAATGGAAGGAACTCAAATGAAACAATCCTCCCCCCGTCCCTCCCATTCCTATCTTAGACATTGCCAACAGCTTTACGCAATATAGCTGAACCAAAGAGACATTAAGTGCTTTTTCCAGGGCTAGGGTGGCCCACTATAAAATTCTCTGATGCCTAAAGAAGAAGAAATACATAATACCCATTTGTCTGAAATAATCTCAGAACCATCACAAATTGATTTGTTAAAGAGAAAAGTGACAGGTAATTTCGTTTCCAAGAAAATCACATTGCTCATTGTCATCAGGGGTCATTAGTAATTGCAAACAGAGTCAAATATGTGTTTGTGATTTTTTTTAGTTATTTCATCACCTGGAAAGAAGGATTAAAGTAAGTGAATTCTCTAAAAATGTCTATGTGTCCATATGATGTCCGTGTGCCCCCGGTCTCATGGCAGCACCGGTGTGCCCCGGGAGGATCGTGTGAGGCTCAGGCACACACAGGATGAAGGTGGAATGATGGTTCTGATGGAGTCACACTGAAGTCTGATTGAATCGGGTCTGCATCTTGGGCCATCCTTAGCCTGATCTTTGAGTGATTTTCTTCCTCCTTCCCCGGGGACAAAGCTTACTGGTAAAGACCTGAGATCAACATGTGTCCACAACACATGTGTAGAGTTTTCCTGCTATAATATGATAGGAGTTATTTGGAAACAAAAGAGTGAAATAATGTACCGTTCACAAGAATATCGATATCCATTTTTTAAAACCTGAACTAGAATCTTATTCAACTAAGGAAATGGAATTTTCTATACTGCCCTGTGCCATAGAAGGCATGTTGGTTACACATCTCGTAAATGTCCTCTTCTAAACCACCATCCCAGAGCCGTAAGCTTGAGCTAGTGCAGCCAGTCTCCATGGCCCTCACACCTCCCTTCTCCAAGCAGACTGCTGGTCCCAAGCCCTCTCCCTTTCCTGTCCCCTCCTGAGTAGCCACTCTTGTTCTATGCCCATGACCTTGGCAGGGCTGGCAGCAAGTGTAGTAGCTAGAAATAAATGATGTCAAGATGAGGTGGGACGGAGGAGTCAGTCCCATCACGTTAGGTTGTCATCATGTTGTTGTCACTTCGAAAACTAAATTTACCATCGTAACCCGAGCCCATCGCAACCCCATTACCCCCTTTCCACGTCAGCCTGTTGGATACAGCTGGGGTTCTCTGCCTCTGGGGTTGCTCTGAAATCTAAATGCAGTAAGCACTACCAGATTCTCCCCCAAGCTTCACAAACCAGAATCTGCACTTGTGACCTTCATTTATAACTCCTTGTCTCATGCATACAGCTTTATCATTCCAGCAAAGGAGAACCAGATTTCTGTCTGTTGTGATAAAGGTCTTCCCAGAGGAAGTTCTCCTGAAACATTGGGATTTTAATCCTGCAGATTTAGTCTGCATTGCATTGTCTCCATGTCTTACTTCTTTTTTTTTTCAGGTGCCTTCTTTCTTTTTATTATTATTATGCTCCAATCAGACACTTAATTGATCTGAAATCCCAGCTGATTGATAACAGCAACTTTCTCCAAAAGTGGAATTTCACTGGGAACCAGGGACATCCACATTCATTTCCTTCCTATCTAATACTGCCTTTTAAGAAAGACCTAACATCGGGCGCCTGGGTGGCTCAGTTGGTTAAGCGACTGCCTTCGGCTCAGGTCATGATCCTGGAGTCGCGGGATCGAATCCCGCATCTGGCTCCCTGCTCAGCGGGGAGTCTGCTTCTCCCTCTGACCCTCCCCCCTCTCATGTACTCTCTCTCTCTCTCATTCTCATTCTCTCAAGTAAATAAATAAATCTTAAAAAAAAAAAGAAAGAGCTAACATCCATCCTTCACAGTATTGAAACCCACCCCCTCTGAATTCTTACTCTTTAAGGTCCAATCTCCCAGTCTCCTATTTCTTAAGTTCCTTGAAACAGCTCAATGGAATAGGAACCACTTCTTCTTTGAGTAGCACATAACTCATCCCAGGAGCTGCCATCATAAACAGAGTTTGTAAAAGGGTGGCAGGATTCTTGGAAGCATTTCAAGCACTCAGCCTACATAAAGGAAACCCGGAATGAGGCAGAGTGCTCTGATTCATAGGCAGCTCTCTTCAGATCCTTCAAAGGACTTCTCCAATTCTTTTTTTTTTTTTTTTAATTTTTAAATTACATCCATTACAGGAAGATTTAGTGAGGGAGATTCCAGCTGGAGAGGTGCACCAAGTGCTGACCTGGGCGTTTTTCTGAGGTCCAGGATTGAGAAATTACAGAAAGACTGTAAGATGCGCAGAAGTACATCCAGAGCCCCTGCTCCATGAGAACACCTTGAAGCTTTCCCTTCCTTCTTCTGCCAGTTGACCACTTCCCGGCCACCCTAGGAGGCATCGGCAGAGAATCCTAGCACACGCGCACATCCCAACAAGGCTAGAATGTGTTCATTTTAATGCAGCCTTCGTAACTAAGTATATGACAGAACTTGCTCATCCAAAAACAAACGAAAAGAGCAAAGCCCCATTTTTTTAAAAAGAGCTGGGCAACAATTCCAGCAACTAATCAGTAAGCTCTTTCTACTCAACACCCAGATTTGTCATCAACCTAATCACCATCCTCAGTGCACAATTACTAAGTGGCCACATCTGCAGGACGCTGCGCCAGACACTCTTGAAAGCAAGCTCGTCTGTCCCTGCAGGACGTGGGCCTTGAATATAGATGCACCAGAGCGGGGGCATTGGGACCACACGGTATGCACACACACAATCACACGCTTCACCCACACACTCACACGTGCGCACAGTCTAGTTATTACATACATATTTTCCAATCAACTGGGGTACCCTCTGTTTAATAGAACCGAGAAAAGATTCTGATTGTATGCCATCATACTGCACAATATTTATGAATTAAAACCAAACAAAATTTCAATCTAGATGGCAGAGAATGTAGAACCACAAGTCTGGTTTATGCTTACTCCCTAATTTATCTATAGGGTGAGAAAGAGGTTTTCTCTATTTCTAGATTAAGTTTTATGATGGAGTGTCACACCTAAATTCTACTTTGCTGCCAATCTCTAGAACTCCACATTCTGACATCCCCCCAGGCAAATCCATAACTTACTAAAAAGCTCCTGTAAAAATAACAGAAAATGTATTATTGGGTTGCCATTTACTGTTCTGCTCCTGAGGTATGACAGAAAAGGTAGGTCTTACTCAGCATTTTACCTCAAGAGCAATCATCTGTGTGTGGAAACCGATACTCCTTTATTCGGTTGGGTGTCAAGGGAAAGTACCTGGGGATCTTTAGCCTTTAGCAGGTGGGGCCCTGTTACCACAGCTTCATCGTCTTGCTCTCCCACTGCCCTGCTGTGGAGATGGGGCCTTTGCACCTCCCGTCCTTGCTTCCCACAGATGTTTGCAGGGACTGCTCCCTGGCTTCCTCTAGCTCCGCTCAGACGACTCCACTGCCCACCGTGTCCCTCCCACACAGTCCTGTCGCTATCACTCTTCCTGGCCTGCTATGGTTTCTGGTACATGGCTTTTGTCTTTTTCAGCCAACTAGAATATAAACCAAAAGAAAGCAGTAAAGGTATCTGTTATATATACACTTTTCTATCCCCAACATCCAGACCCGTGCCCGTAGGACATAGAAAATGCTCAATAAATCTTTGTGGAATTAATCAATCATCTAGTTCACTGTGTCACCAGACACAGCCTTAAAAATCAAATGTGACTGCCATTTGTCTACATACTCTGTCACAGACCTTTGCTGGGTGGTGAGGGGTCCTGAGGCGACCACTCGCTTTACTTCTGCCCAGCTCTCCCCCACCAACCTCCTCCCCTGGAAGCGTAGGAAACAGATGCCCTTGTGTCTGATCACCAGGAAAACTGGCCCAGCCACGTGCCACTTTCCCTGGCAAGTACCCAGGGCCCTGGGGACAATTGGGGATGCTTATACGCATGCTTGCACCAGTTCACCTCAGTGGAGAAAATCTCTGAGCTTGGCAGCAACTTCACACTTAGTGATGTGTGATTCTTCCATGATGGTTTATATCTGGGCACAGGGAAAGGCATTAGGCATATCTCACCTACAGCTGGAGGACACCACTCATTGATTCCCTCGAGAATCCGCACAGTCTCTGTGCTGACCCCAGGAGCCTGGATCACAGCTCCCGGTTCTCAGTTCCAGGTAAAGGGAAGTGAGAGGCAAGAGACATGACACTCCGGCTTGGAGACATGACGCCTCAGGTGGAGAGAGGTCAATCTTCTACTTGTAGACCATCTTTCGACTCCATCCAGCGATGGAGAGCCTGCCAACCGGTAGGGTGTTCTTGGGACCGTAGAGCACAGTAGTGAAGAAGGAGGAAGCTACTGTTTTCGTGGAGCTACAAGACTCAATTAAACGAGGCATAATCTTAGATAGGGTTAAGTGTCATAAAGTGAATAAAGCCGGGCGATATGACACACATAGCTCTGAGGATGTCGTCCCTCCGGATTCTCTGGGGCGCCCGGATACGTGAGCCGCAAAGTCCCTAAATGGGGCTCGTGGTAGGGGCTAGGAAGTGGCCTTTGAGATGCCCAGGCATTTTGTCTGAGATCACACTCCTCAGACGTATGCCTGGAGGTGAGGATTAATACGAAAATTACCTATCAGAGACGCCTTCCGCGAGAAGCCAGTCTGGGAACCCGGGAGCAAAACTGGGAGAGAGAAGAGGTAAAGCTCAGTGGAGTCCCAGTGCCGGCGGGCTCTAGAGGCCTCCCTGTCCCCCAGAGTTGGCTCCATGGGAAGGAAGGAGGCTGGACTTTCACACCCTGGCTGCAGGTCCAGGCAGTCCCTGAGCTTTCTGGGGAGTCCCAGGTGCCCTAGACCATCCCCTGAGCAGAGCTGGTCTGCAAAGAGCAGGGCAATGTCACCCCAGGGAGAGGAAAGGGAGGGAAGGCACAGGTGCCTTGAAGAGGGAAGGAAGTGGGTCCAGGTCAGCGCAGGAGCCCAGTGCGTACAGGAGAGCCACAAGACGAGGGAGACGCAGGGACTGAGGGCTTAGATTTGGGCCTGACTTCGATGTGATGCCTTTGGAGGGCCAGGAACATTCCTGTCTTATTTTTTTAAATTATTTCAGGAACTAAAGGGAAGATGATTTGCAAGAGGGCAAAGGTGAAAGCTGGAAGGAACACACATGGACATGGCAGATTTAAAATAGTTCAAAATCTTTACTTTTATATGTTTCTGGATTTAAGTAAGAGCCGGGACTTGAAAATATATGGCAAATGAGGTACTTCAAATATCTGTCTGCCTCTCTATGTATCTACCAATCTACGTGCCCCCCCGGCACACAGATTATTTCATTCTGATAATTCTTCATGGAATCCCCTTATGCCAAATCAGATTTTCATTTCAAATTACAGGAGATAAATAAGATGATCTTTTCTCAGATCTTAAACACCTCAAACACAGTGTCACAGAATACATGAGTGACCTTTTGTGAATATTTGGTTTAATATCTCCTGCAATAAACATGTCCAAGAGATGATAGAGTAAGACGTGTGTTCCTCAAATGACATATTCTCAAAAAATTTTGGAAAATAACTCACTAAAGCTCTAAAGAATAATCGAAAAGATTATTAAAACCAGCTGGATGCCATGACAGCTTAATATTTGAAAGTAAAGAAATACATAACTGCTCATTGTCTGTGTCTTCTCAATGCAAAAGAAATGAGTCTTGTTTTCATGGAAATATGAACACCCGTGGGTTACCTGCTGCCTGCCATATACCAGGTCATTTTGACACAAATCTACGTCTTTCTCTGGATCTGCTGGTACACGTTATTTGAGAAAGATCAGAAGTATTTCCATGGTCATACGATACAGTACTCATTGCTGACATAATGGATTTCACTATTGCTTTGGTATGTATGTCCGTCGTAAATAATATGAAACCTCAAACATTCATAGCTAGGGAATGTTTTATTGCCTTAATTAGTACTGAATGATACACAAACATTAAACACAACTGCTCATTACAAATTTCTCCTGATCTCTGCATTCTATACTTTTCTCAACAGCTTCTGTCTTATGACTAGTGTCCCCTTTTTTAGTTTAAACATAGTTAATGTATTTTAAAACCAGAGACATTTGACTAGCCTATTTTCTTAAGATTATATAGTCAGGGGTTGGTTTGCTCAATGGACTGAGGGAAAACACAGTTTGCAATAGGGTTGATCAAAACTGTGTTTTAGCCTGTTGACGTCTTTACCCCCATATAATATGGGAACATAGTAATGAAGCATAGGGGCTAAAATAAAGATGCTACAGCCAAAAAAACAAAGATTGTGCCAATTGTGTCTTCTGGGCAACACTCTTCTGTTTCAGCCTGTAATGTGCACCTTTATGTTGGTGCTGATTTATAACCTTCTGCTGAGCCAAAAGCACGCCTGTTGCATAGGGAAATACAGCACATGCACAGAAACACTTAGAAATCTCACGAGGGTCCTCTGATCACTCCCATACTTGGTATACCGCTGAGTGTACTTCTGTGCAGACAAAAATAAACCACATTCCCAAGGTATGCGAGTCACCCCCCAAAGTGGGGACGAGGGATCTCAGTCCCCCATTCCAGTTACACCAACCTTCCCCATCCTTTGCCCCCTCTCGTGTTTGACAGCCAAAAAGTCTGTACAAATTCCGGTAGATTCAAATTTTCTGTTTCCTTCGGGATCTCTTTCTTCTTAGATGGTTTACATTTTAAAACTCTAGTTTTGTAAAAAAAAAAAAAAATGTTTAATTGAAACTTTTTAGAAAGCATCCTTGTCGCCGAGAAATTAATCAGCAAAATCAGTGAGCTAATTTTAATGATGATTACTATTTTAATGGGTGAATATTTTTAGCTCTATCTGGAATGCAAAACTGCTCTCTGACTTGGTGAGATTTAAAGTGAGTACAAACCGCGTTTTGCCACATCTAACAAGCACAGATAGCACATTATCTTAATTCAAATTAGAAAGATATTTATAGACCAGCCTAAGAAGCTGCAGTACAGGTACTGAATAAATGATGCTAGCAGAGACCAAACCCTGGTAAGTGGTTAATGAGACCGTCCGCACGACGGCGGCAGCCAGCTCGCTGTCCCGCTGAGAGCTACAAAGATTTCAATTCTATGCCCCTTCCCTTGTTTTATGAAGAAAAAAGTATATCTGCCAATTCAGGTTAACGCTGTAAACTACTGTATTACACCTGTTGGGGATGTGTTTATGACTCTCGTTAATCAAAAGTGAGTGCTGTTTGTCTAGGATTCGGTCGGAGTCGAGAATGGAATTTTCCATAGAACATCGGGTTATGAATTGCCATGACTCATAATAGGTTCCCATAAATAAGCCCTCTCTGAAAGTGTACTGTAGTAGTCACCGTGTGGGGTATCTGCACCGATAGATGTTGGCCTCCTCTCTGTTATGTGAACTGCATTCTCGGTCATTTGTTTTCACAGTTGAAGCATGAGATGAAACCATAATATTTACTATGCACATTTGTCCTCCGTTGGCGTGATGTATTGCGAGGCAGCGTCCTGCCTTAGTGGCCAGGGGCAGGCAGAGCACAACGAGGACAGCCTACCATGGACTCAGTGCGTCAGTTACAAAGGCGCACGCGTAACTCACTTGCTTGTAACATACCCTGGCGAGGAAACTTGATACGTTGAAAGATTTTATTGGTAAAATAATGAAACTAGGGCTTCGGAGAGGAGCTTCCTAGAATTGGAGACAATCATAATCATAATCATAATGACAAGTTAGCTGTGTCTTATCTGTACCCAGGCAACTCCATGGCTTCTGGGCATCCCGCACCTTCGAGAACAATTGCCTCGGGGATGGAAGGCCTCTCTCCGCCCATGCACCCTTTCCTCACCCAGAAGAAGACTGTGGATAAATGAACAATTAGGGCTTTTGACTCCAGTAGCAACTGGCCTGAAACTAAAAATATTTCAAGTTTGGCAACTAGCATCCATCAGAGTAACGAGAGGCATCCACTATTGATTTACCTACACTCAGTCCAGAGGCTGTCCCCAGGATGAACCTCCAGTGGCAAAAATGGAACACATTTAAATGAAATGATATCCTTTTCCCTGAGAGACATTTTTGTTAGCAGTTTCTATTACTGAAAGTAGTTATTTAAACTTTTATAATAAAATGGCCACCTTATTAGATAAATGCACACTTTTAAAAAATTTTTTATTGTTCTGTTAATCACCATACATTACATCATTAGTTCTTGATGTACTGTTCCATGATTCATTGTTTGTGCATAACACCCAGTGCTCCACGCAGAATGTGCCTTCCCTAATACCCATCACCAGGCTAACCGATCCTCCCAACACCCTCCCCTCTAGAACCCTCAGTTTTTCAGAGTCCATCATCTTTCATGGTTCGTCTCCCCCTCCGATTTCCCCCCCTTCATTCTTCCCCTCCTGCTATCTTCTTCTTCTTTTTTTTTCTTAACATATATTGCATTATTTGTTTCAGAGGTACAGATCTGTGATTCAACAGTCTTGCACAATTCACAGTGCTCACCATAGCACATACCCTCCCCAATGTCTATCACCCAGCCACCCCATCCCTCCCACCCCCCACCACTCCGGCAACCCTCAGTTTGTTTCCTGAGGTTAAGAATTCCTCATATCAGTGAGGTCATATGATACATGTCTTTCTCTGATTGACTTATTTCGCTCAGCATAACACCCTCCAGTTCCAACCACGTCGTTGCAAATGGCATGATCTCATTCCTTTTGATGGCTGCATAATATTCCATTGTGTATATATGCCACCTCTTCTTTATCCATTCATCTGTCGATGGACCGACCTCTTGGCTCTTTCCACAGTCTGGCTATTGTGGACATTGCTGATATAAACACTGGGGTGCACATACCCCTTGAGATCCCTACATTTGTATCTTTGGGGTAAATACCCAGTAGTGCAATCGTTGGATCATATGGCAGCTCTATTTTCAACTGTTTGAGGAACCTCCATACTGTTTTCCAGAGTGGTTGCACCAGCTTGCATTCCCACCAACAGTGTAGGAGGGTTCCCCTTTCTCCGCATCCCCGCCAACATCTGTCGTTTCCTGACTTGTTCATTTTAGCCATTCTGACTGGTGTGAGGTGGTATCTCATGGAGGTTTCGATTTGGATTTCTCTGATGCCGAGCGATGTTGAGCACTTTTTCATGTGTCTGTTGGCCGTTTGGATGTCTTTGGAAAAATGTCTGTTCATGTCTTCTGCCCATTTCTTGACTGGATTCTTTGTTCTTTGGGTGTTGAGTTCGGTAAGTTCCTTATAGAGTTTGGATACTAGCCCTTTATCTGATATGTCATTTGCAAATATCTTCTCCCATTCTATTGGTTGTCTTTTAGTTTTGTTGACTGTTTCTTTTGCTGTGCAAAAGCTTTTTATCTTGATGAAGTCCCAAGAGTTCATTTTGCCCTTGCTTCCCTTGCCTTTGGCGATGTTTCTAGGAAGAATTTGCTGCAACTGAGGTCGAAGAGGTTGCTGCCTGTGTTCTCCTTTAGGATTTTGATGGACTTGTGTCTCACATTCAGGTCTTTCAACCATTTGGAGTCTATTTTTGTGTGTGGTGTAAGGAAATGGTCCAGTTTCATTCTTCTGCATGTGGCTGTCCAATTTTCCCAACACCATTTGTTGAAGAGGCTGTCTTTTTTCCACTGGACATTCTTTCCTGCTTTGTCAAAGATGAGTTGACCATAGAGTTGAGGGTCCATTTCTGGGCTCTCGATTCTGTT
>NW_027397098.1:12275605-12277278 GCF_003265705.2 Callorhinus ursinus
TCTAAAATGAGTGTCTTGCAGACAGCATATCGATGGGTCTTGTTTTTTAATCCAATCTGATAGCCTGTGTCTTTTGATTGGGGCATTTAACCCATTTACATTCAGGGTAACTATTGAAACATAGGAATTTAGTGCCATTGTATTGCCTGTAAGGTGACTGTTACTGTATATTGTCTGGGTTCCTTTCTGGTCTATGCTGCTTTTAGGCTCTCTTTTTGCTTAGAGGACCCCTTTCAATATTTCTTGTAGGGCTGATTTCATGTTTGCAAATTCCTTTAGTTTTTGTTTGTCCTGGAAGGTTTTCTCTCTCCTTCTATTTTCAATGAGAGCCTAGCTGGATATAGTATTCTTGGCTGCATATTTTTCTCGTTTAGTGCTCTGAAGATATCATGCCAGTCCTTTCTGGCCTGCCAGGTCTCTGTGGATAGGTCTGTTGCCAGTCTAATATTTCTACCATTGTAGGTTACATATCTCTTCTCCCGAGCTGCTTTCAGGATTTTCTCTGTCTCTGAGACACATAAGTTTTACTATTAGATGTCAGGGTGTTGACCTATTTTTATTGATTTTGAGAGGGGTTCCCTGTGCCTCCTGGATTTTGATGCCTGTTTCCTTCCCCACATTAGGGAAGTTCTCTGCTATTATTTGCTCCAATATACCTTCTGCCCCTCTCTTTCTTTCTTCTTCTTCTGGGATCCCAATTATTCTAACGTTGTTTCGTCTTATGGTATCGCCTATCTCTCGAATTCTGCCCTTGTGATCCAGTAGTTGTTTATCTCTCTTTTGCTCAGCTTCTTTACTTTCCATCATTTGGTCTTCTACATCACTGATTCTCTCTTCTGCTTCATTTATTCTAGCAGTTAGTGCCCCCATTTTTGATTGCACCTCATTAATAGCCTTTTTGATTTCGACTTGGTTAGGTTTTAGTTCTTTTATTTCTCCAGAAAGGGTTTCTCTAATAACTTCCATGCTTTTTTCAAGCCCAGCTAGTATCTTTAAAATCATGATTCTGAACTCTAGGTCCAACATCGTACTGATGTCCTTACTGAGTAGGTCCCTGGCAGTCGGTATTACCTCTTGTTCTTTTTGTTGAGGTGATTTTTTCCATGTTGTCATTTTGTCCAGAGGAGAATAGATGAATGAGAGAACAAAATGCTAACAGGGTAACAACATCCCCAGAAAATATACTCTAAACAAATCAGAAAAGACCTGAAACCAGGGGAAAAGAAATGGGAAGAAAGAAAAAAGATACAGAAAAAGAAAAAAAGATAAAAACAAACAAAACCAGAATAAAACAAAAAAAAAGAACAGAACAAAAAAACCAGAATATGATCAAATAAATTCAGGCTGGTGCATAGATCAGTGCCACACACTACATTTTGGCTATATTTTGCTCTGTTGGAAGAAAGTGCCTTGCAAAATTTTAAAGAAAGAAAAACTTATATATGTACAAAAATATGGGTTGATATAATGAAGGGATGGAATATGACTGTGAAGATGAAAATTTTTAATAAAATTCATAAAAGGAATTGATAAAATATGAAGTTGTTTGAAAAAAGAAAGAGGATTTAAAAAAAAAAGAAAAAAAATGGGAGAGAATGTGATCAGGCAGGAGACTAGAACAAAGCCATACACTAGAGATTTAGGGTGTATTTTGACCTGTTAGAAGAAACTGT